>NW_027195713.1:135000-143238 GCF_038502225.1 Cherax quadricarinatus
TAGTTGCCAGGAAGTGGAATAGTCAGGGAAATGACGTAGTGGAGGCAAGAAAAATACATAGTTTTAAGACGAGGTATGACAAAGCTCATGGAGCAGGGAGAGAGGACCTAGTAGCGATCAGTGAAGAGGCGGGGCCAAGTGCTATTAATCGACCCCTGCAACCACAAATAGGCGGGTATAAATGCGCGCACATGGATGCACACACACGTGTTTAATTCTCATGTAATATTCTACACTGAATTTTATTCTTCATGATTAGAAGATGGACAATGAAACACAAATTATACTGTTTCACAATAGTTTAAAATAAAAAAGGTAAGTGTGAGTGATCATACACCAAATTTGCCTCTCCTGGGTTTTCTCAGTTAATGCTTCATTATCACTCAATTTTCCCGTAACTTCTTTCCTTCAATAAATGAAGAGAAGCAATCCTAATCAAAGAAGGTACGGAAGAAAGGTAGAAATAATTAAAAAAATATGAAGTTGATTATAAGGTAATTATACATTGTAAAACCACCTAACATTTTAGATTTCATACACAAGTATTTTTTTCGCTTACCTACATTTTTTTCATTTGATAATCTTCATTCTTCTGACCAGAAATTTAATTTCAACATTTAATGAAGCTACCAAAAATAAATATAATCCTGTAGGCGAATATTCTTCCGAAGCGCATTTTTTTTTTTTAACATTTCTAAGTTTGCATGAAACAATGTTTCTACATCAAACACTGAATATTCTACAATAAAATGAATGGAATAAAAATCTTAATTTTATTTATTAAATGTTCTTGATTTTAATAAATTTTCATAGATGATCCACAAAACTTTCTTCCTCTTTATTCACTTCGTGTTTGTTCTTCTCTTCTGGTCACACGTTCTAAAGATTTTTTGTGAGTATTTTTTTGGAACATTCTTCAACACACACTCCGGGTGGTCGTTCTATCTAGTACACAAACCAACCAACCTGGTAAAAGAATTATTTAAATTATTGCTTAGCAGTCTCAAATTTCCTTTGTGGGAAATTCACTAATTTTTCATTATTATTTTTAAAGAATCTCTAAACTTCGAATTATGAGAAAGTGTCATGATTCATTTTTCAACGGAACTTTATTACCCCAGAAAGCAGAGGTCTACGCTTAGTATTTATTCTAAACACTGTAAATATTAGTGACTTCAATGTCCCCAAAAGTAATAATCCATCCATTTTCTCCCTCTCGTTGATTTCATTATTCATTCATCCATTCTGTATCAAAGTGCTTATACAATAAGCTCAGAATCCTTAAAGAAATGATCAATATTTGTGGAAAGTATAGTCGAAAATAATTTCCCTCCCTGTTCTGTACCATATATTCAAAACACACAGATAATACCGACTGTTTAATAATAAACGAAGACAGTGCTGATGTATATTGTCTTGCCATACATTATATTGTCTTGCCATACATTATATTGTCTTGCCATACATTATATTGTCTTGCCATACATTATATTGTCTTGCCATACATTATATTGTCTTGCCATACATTATATTGTCTTGCCATACATTATATACTAGATCATCCCACCATTCCACACTTCTTATTCATCCTGCAAATGGTATTAACATTGCTGTGAAGGTTACATATCTGCAGTTGTATTCCTTTATCGTGTGGTTTACCATTCAGATAGATTTTTTTTTCTCTTTGATAATTCACATCCGATCTCTTCTGAGATGTTTTACGTGTTTCAGAAAAGTTTGCCAATGCTTAATGGCAATTCACCAAATCTCCCTATAATTTTCATGGATACATCTAAGACAACTTCCAACCATACACACGACTCTCACATCACAACTAACACCTACTCATCTTTATTCGATACAATGAAAGCTTAATATGAATGAAAGTTAACTATAAATTAAAATACAAACTATATTCAATTAAACTAGGATCATTCAATTCTTTATCCATTTTCCTAAGCTTTTCCATGTTTGTATATGACAGTACTTAAGGATAAGCATCTCTTCATGTTAAGTTTCTGTTCCAACGAACGTTTCCACCATTTTATTATTCCATTACAATGCCATTTCATTCACATTGTCCTCAATCTCTTCTGTCAGCTTCCACCTCGCTACTTTCTCACACTTCTCACCATTAAGTGTACATCTCCCCACTCTCTTAATTGACTACAAAAGTTCCATAAAGACGTACTTCTAGACAATCATTTAAATCTTATATTCTTCCTGACAAGGTTACCCACTGTTACGTCCATGCTTACAAACGCGCTGTGATACACTAATTCCATTTCTCCCTCAACTCTCTCATACGAGCCTAACATAAGAGATTATCATTTACATTTAAAATTTCTTAAACCGCTGATGTACTACAAATTCATCCCACATTTCTCCTGACCTCATTTTTTTCACGTCATCATAATATCTATGTTAAAAACATTTCTAAATATATATATATATATATATATATATATATATATATATATATATATATATATATATATATATATATATATATATATATATATATATATATATATATATATATATATATATATATATAGGATGGGGTCCACCTCTGGTGTAAATTGTGGGACCCATAGCCTCGGAGAAGTGGATAAAAAGGCTTCAAGGAAAAATATTTGGATTTCTTCCTGAAGCCGTTTGAATATTCCACTTCCCCTACCACCCCATCTTTTCATATTTATTTTTTTTTACTAATAGGAATATTTTATTACATAATATACATATATATATATATATATATATATATATATATATATATATATATATATATATATATATATATTCATACCTTTCCTTACACTGAACTTATTATCAGTCTATGTTCAAACACACACACAGACACACACATACACATACACACACAAACACACACATACACATCTAATCGACATGTGCCTAGGACAAAATAACTAACACACACACACACACACACACACACACACAGTAAGGATTCGTTTAAGACTCTGTACACCATCTACGTCAGGCCCATACTGGAGTATGCAGCACCAGTTTGGAATCCACACCTAGTCAAGCACGTCAAGAAATTAGAGAAAGTGCAAAGGTTTGCAACAAGACTAGTCCCAGAGCTACGGGGATTGTCCTATGAAGAAAGGTTGAGGGAAATCGGCCTGACGACACTGGAGGCCAGGAGGGTCAGGGGAGACATGATAACGACATATAAAATACTGCGCGGAATAGACGAGGTGGACAAAGACGGGATGTTCCAGAGATGGGACACAGACACAAGAGGTCACAATTGGAAGTTGAAGACTCAGATGAATCAAAGGGATGTTAGGAAGTATTTCTTCAGTCATAGAGTAGTCAGGCCATGGAATAGCCTAGAAAGTGATGTGGTGGAGGCAGGAACCATACATAGTTTTAAGGCGAGGTATGATAGAGCTCATGGGGCAGGGAGAGAGAGGACCTAGTAGCAATCAGCGAAGAGGCGGGGCCAGGAGCTGTGACTCGACCCATGCAACCACAAATAGGTGAGTACAAATAGGTGAGTACATGCACTCATACATACACACACACACACACATACACATACACACACACATACATACACACATACACTCATACATACACACACACACACACACACACACACACACACACACACACACACACACACACACACACACACACACACACACACACACACACACACACACACACACACATGATAACAGCATACAAAATATTGCGAGGAAATGATGAGGTGGACAGAGACAGGATGTTCCAGAGATGGGGACACAGAAACAAGAGGTCACAATTGGAAATTGAAGACTCAAATGAGTCAAAGGGATGTTAGGAAGTATTTCTTCAGTCACAGAGTTGTCAGGAAGTGGAATAGTCTGGAAAGTGAGGTAGTGGAGGCAATATCCATACATAGCTTTAAGGCGAGGTATGATAAAGCTCATGGAGCAGGGAGAGAAAGGACCTAGTAGCGATTAGTGAAGAGGCGGGGCCAGGAGCTATGTACAAATAGGTGATGTGGCATGCAAAGAGTACGTAACCTTTATTCGGCGCATGTACACACCCTCATTCACAGGCTATCTCCCCCAACCAGCGAACCAGGTAACTGAGGGTTGACGATGGGGCCCCGTCGTTCAACCAGTAACCAGGTTCCAGCCAATAAGAAGATGGTTTTGGCAATCGCAAAGGTTATGTGGGTACCGCTCTCCTGTCTGCCCTTGTCATTCCCATTCTAGAGCTGGTTGAAGCACGGTCTGCTCTCTAGTGGCTTCTTTTCTGCCTTGCTTACCGTGGAGTGCACTAATACCTATCACTGTACATAGTGTATATAGTGTACATACTGCTGTTCTAAATTGGTGAAGGATAATATAAGTCAAAACTTTTCTGCTGTGTTTATTTTGCTCCCTTTACACCCGGGATAACAGGCCATTTGGACTCCTGGGTTGTAATGGGTGAGTACGCACAAACATTTTTCCTTTCATTCAGAAACATTCATTCAGAAACATCACCCACTCATTTCACTACCATGAAAATGATTACATATTCGTTTAATTATCATAAAATCGTTTCACGTTACTCTTTTTTTTTTACCCTGAAAACATTTCACGTTTCTCTGCACGAACCAACAAGATACACACACACACACACACACACACACACACACACACACACACACATATCAGGAAGAAGACAACGGTCAAAGACCAGATGTTCAGGCTGAAGAAAGAAGGTGAGGAACTCAGAAGAAACGGTCATGAGGTATACTAGGAGCTCAACACCAAATTTAAGGAAGTATTTTCAGCAGAGACAGGAACGACTCTGGGAAGACAGAGGAGAACACCAGCAGGGAATAAACCAACGAGTGTTGGATAACATACACACAACGGAGGAGGAGGTGCAGAAGCTGCTAAGCTACCTTGATACATTAATGGTATAAAAGTCTCAGACATATTACGTGACACTGGATGTACGTGCATCGTAATTTCGGATAACCTGTTCCCTTACTTTAAAACATCTCGTGTGTCCTCTATTCTTTCAGATTACTTGGGTCGTGAAAATACTTTCCCAACAATATGTTGTTACTTGAAAACTAAATGGTTCACCGGTTGGACTAATGCTGTACTAGCCCCAATTACTTGTTCTATAATAGTGGGTAACATTAAAGGTGCCATTCTTCCTTCGGAGGCGGATCTTTCGTCACCACCCGTGGACCTAAGTTTTCCAGCTCCTCTTCCTTGCAAGTTAAATAAGCCCCTTAACAATTCCGCACCGGAAGCTGCATTGTCTCATACTGTTCATTTGGGGGTGGAAACAGATACTGCTCTCGATAGTGAGGTAGCAGGATCACCTGTCCACTCGTCAGGTGAAAGTAAGGGTATTGCCTCCGGCACTCTCAATGTCTTAACTAGGGTTCAGACCATAACCCTGGCTTCTCCTACCTCCTCTTCTCCCACTGTAAGTCCTTTTATTTTCCCAGATCTTATGTCCAAGGATGACTTTGTCAATATACAGCGCGATTGCCCTTCAATTCGGGATTGTCATAATCAAGCTTTTAACAGTTGTGATGAATGGTTTGAAAAACCGACAAGTTGAAGATTGAGACACTTATGCAGCATATGGGAATCTTTATTCAGGAAACGTTTCGCCACACAGTGGCTTCATCAGTCCAGACTGATGAAGCCACTGTGTGGCGAAACGTTTCCTGAATAAAGATTCCCATATGCTGCATAAGTGTCTCAATCTTCAAACTTTTAACAACAAAGTTATCCACGGGAGATACGTATCTCATAAGTTCGAATATATTAATGGTATCTTATATAAATCTGTATTTAAATCTCATTCTTCAGCGATAGATTATTCCCTACTTGTTGTTCCTAAACCATGTCGAGAGACTGTTCTTCAAATGGCTCATGATTTGCCAGTGACCGAACACTTGGCCCATCGTAAGACGTGGCATAAACTCAAGCACACTTATTTTTGGCCAAGCATGTACTCTCAGGTTACAAAGAAGTATAAATAACTCTTGTAATAGGTGTCAGGTGCTTACTGCACAAAATACACATTCCTAGTTCCTGTATATTTATTAAATCTAAATCTTCTTCCTGCAGAAACGAGATGCTCCACCATAGAAAAGGAATGTTTGGACCTTGTGTGGGGTTTCTCCAAACTTAAATTTTATTTACTAGGAAAAGAATTTATTTTAGAAACGGATCACAAACCTTTGATATACCTAGAAACTTTTAAGGGAACCAACAGTCGCCTCTTAAGGTGGACATTGGCACTCCAAACTTTTAAGTTTCATATTGTGTATATCAATGGTTCATCCAATTATTTCTCTGACTGGTTAAGTAGTGACAGTAGAAGATTTGTTGCCTTATGCGATTTCCACATTTTAGAACTTTTTCCTCGCCTATTCTTCTTATACTCCTTGATTACAAGTCTTGGTATGGGGGAGTGTGAGGGAAAAGCTCAACAGATAGGAGAAGCGAGCGAGTACATGGTGACGATAGTTTGATTGCCGGCTGCTTGTTAAGGTAGGGTCAGTCTAGCTCCCGCTATCCCCCCCTTTCTCCTCACCCCGAAAGGTGACGTGTGGGGCTCCGGCCAAACAGCAATCGCTCGACTCACAGCTCACAGCACAACTGTAAGTAAAAGCCTTCTCCTATTCTAGTGGACTTATTGGTTGAAAGCTTCACTTTTGACCAATAATAAACTTAGTCCTTTCAGCCTTGATCTCCACATTAGATGTTTTGATAATCACCACGTCTTTTAGGTATTGTACTTATCATGGAGAGTGATTTCTTAAGCAGTGGGTAACCTGTCTCTCTTCCCAGCTTGGAATGACAGATCGGGTCACCTGCCAACCAACGAGAAGTGTTGAAGGAGAAGGACTTTTGCAAAAGTCCGGAGACGTCACTTTTTGGATCTACCTACCTGATTAACTGTAGGCGAGAGCAGACAACAACCTCTCATCTTTGTAGTGGTAAAGAACCTGCTTTCCTGTCATCTCGACTGACTATTCAAGGCTATAGACTCTGTGAAGAACTAGCCGTTGGGTTGTCACCAACACCTGTGACCCCCCACATCATCAGTAACGGCTACAATTTCTACAAGACGGTGTCAACCTCCACCTGACACCCCAGTATAACTGTTCATATTAGCGTTGAATTCAAATGTTATTTTTTCATTTCATTTTTCTTTCAAACAGGATACACCTTCATGTTTCACTGTTTTATCTTTGCATAAATAATAAAGCGTTTATCTTTGTGAATTATTATTTCTTTTTCTATTCATTAATTTTCCTGAGGAGGAGCCAGCCTTGATAATACTGTCTGAAGTTGTTACAGGGCTGAGTAAGCCTTCACAACCTCAGAAACACACACAAGTACCATGGTGTACAACTCACTAGCACAAGTACCATGGTGTACAACTCACTAGCACAAGTACCATGGTGTACAACTCACTACCACAAGTACCATGGTGTACAACTCAATAGCAGAAGTACTTTGGTGTAAAACTCACTAGCACAAGTACCATGGTGTACAACTCACTAGCACAAGTACCATGGTGTACAACTCACTAGCACAAGTACCATGGTGTACAACTCACTAGCAAAAGTACCATGGTGTACAACTCAATAGCAGAAGTACCTTGGTGTACAACTCACTAGCACAAGTACCATGGTGTACAACTCACTAGCACAAGTACCATGGTGTACAACTCACCAGCACAAGTATCATGGTGTACAACTCACTAGCACAAGTACCATGGTGTACAATCTCAATAGCACAAGTACCTTGGTGTACAACTCACTAGCACAAGTACCATGGTGTACAACTCAATAGCACAAGTACCATGATATACAGCTCACTAGCACAAGTATCATGGTGTACAACTCACTAGCACAAGTATCATGGTGTACAACTCCCTAGCACAAGTATCATGGTGCACAACTTACTAACACAAGTACCATGATGTACAACTCACTAGCTCAAGTACCAAGGTGCACAGTTCACTAGCACAAGTACCATGGTGTACAGTTCACTAGCACATGTACCATGATATACAACTCATTAGCAAAAGTACCATGGTGTACAACTCACAAGCACAAGTACAATGGTGTATAACTCAATAGCACAAGTACCATGATGTACAACTCACTAGCACATGTACCATGGTGTACAGCTCACTAGCACAAGCACCATAGTGTACAACTCACTAGCACAAGTTCCATGGTGT
>NW_027195714.1:0-37500 GCF_038502225.1 Cherax quadricarinatus
CTCCAGTTCATTTTTACCCAGTACTCACATTAGCTCACTTGCACACTGCTACTAGTGAGTAAAACAAAATTTATTAACATTTATAAACAGGAAGGCTTCATGACACCCCCCTGTTTTTGCCTGCCTGTCCGTCTACCAGCAGGCAAAAATACCATACGAGTACTCTCCCAAAACTTAAACAGGTCTCTGCAAACTAGGGCCTCACAGGTAAACATGAGAATACTTAAAACAATACAATAACCTATGGTATAAAATTACGAAAAAATACACCATCCCTACAAATAACACACCCTGATGTCTAAGGACATCTTGCTACAAGTGCTGCGCTCGGTAAACTGAAGCACACATCTTACTCTCCTCTCCTGTCCACTCTGACCAGGAATAATACACGTCCGGTTTCAGAACTATCCCACTCTACGTAATAATGGTACAGATACTAGTTAAAATTAAAATGTTTCATATTTATTTGATGAATGCAAAACACTACTGTTGCAGTAACATTCTTAATTAATATTAAAGCATCCAAAATTTCCTTTCGCAAGATTTTGTTCTTGCTAAATCGTCATCACTATATCTAAGAGGTAGTAAGTCATACTTACGTTAATGAGTAGAAGAATGAATACTTATACAGCTCTGCGACACGCCAGACTCAGGCTATGTTGCCACTGATGAAATAATAGTTGACTTCCTGTTATACTCTAGTGAAGAAATATACTAAATATTATCATCGTAAGAGATATGGAGGAGGAGACATGACTCAACACTGAGGAGAGAATGAGAAGTTGAGGAGAATAGAAATTTGCTGGGGAAAGACCTGATACGTCCTCGTTCAATGAAATAATTTGTGACCATTTTCTATAGGCACACCTGTTTACCCAACATACACATTCCCATGATTTTTGACGCCACGGACCGCTCGAGGGAGGTTCCTAGATGCTGGTGAGAAGCTCTTGATCTAGGGAATTGGGTTTAGTACTTCTCCATAATAATAATAATAATAATAATAATAATAATAATAATAATAATAATAATAATAATAATAATAATAATAATAATAATGTGACGCCTTTGATATTACATCATAATTTTTGATTGAAAAGGGCTGGTATCATACAAGATCCAGTAACGCACGTTGCCTTTACACACATGTTTGGTAAGACCAAAATCCGTGAATGAAATTTGTTTGCCGGGTACAACTTGCAGATATCTGACAAAGTGGATTGTAGCCACATATAAACCGCTGAAATGATATGATCACCTATTTCTTAATGAAAACAGCGATTTTCAAATTCACTCTTCGTTTTAGTATACTGAATAACAACCGCCATCAAACTTTCACTCAAATTCCCTTTAACCATCTGCTGCTTATTAGTGTAGACGGAATCCAACTGCACCTTGCACTTAAAAATAAAGTCGCTGCAACTAAAACTATGGAGTTACAATAGACCATATTTAATCCATAGACCTTTAGGGCTACCCCATACTCAGTTCATGCATGGCTTAAGAGCCCTATTCTGCTTTTAGTTGCTGGAACAAATACCCAAATTATTAAATATCTTGAATTCAATATCACATCACTACACTTTCCATATATAACGCCCTGTCCATTAGGATTATAATAAATATATATTTTTAGTTGAGTATTTTTTTGTAATTAATTAACAATAGATATAAAAATCATTGCAGAGCACTATATTTTTCTTCATAAATGAATACACAAATAACCAGCACAAAAAAGAATGAAACTTGTGAGGACGTTTCGGTCTGACTAGAACCATTAGGTTTCAGTCTCCTATGTTCGGGTTATTTGTGTATTGTTCCAGTCGTTTTAATGTACCTCTTTGTTCTTCATAAGTTAAGGGATGGCAGAGAAAGCAACTCCGAAAATGAAATGAGCATTTCTTCAGTATTTATTAGCTTGTGGTCGCGGGTTGGGTGATAGTGGGTAAGAACTGGAAAGGTAATTAAGATTTAGCTGGAACGTTGGGGATTGAAAATAGAGGATGGGTGACTATCGTAGTTGCCGTAGTGCCTACTCAAAACACCTGTAATTTTTCTGGTGAGTGAAGTACAGGTCACACTACCCTTGGGCAAGTTGTACTTCCATGACTTTAGTGACATGCCTCAAGCCCAGAGGTGGATGAGAACATAGAGCTCACCTCAGAACCGACAGAACTCGTCTCACAGATATGCCATTTCCAGACTTTGCGTCTCCCAGACACCATTTCACAGACATTATTGCTGGAAACTGACTTGAGAAAGCTCTCCTCAGAGTGAAAATTCCCTATTAAAAATTGATCTGTAACTTGTTTTGTTCCTATAATTCCTAAAGCTGTCAAAGATCACACAGAATTTCATTCTGCATATTCTCTAGAATTTGACATGTAATACTGAAATATTAATAGTTGTTAATGAGTCAAAGAGTGGTTACAAATAATAACTCATTGACAAAGGAATAAAACTCGTAGCCACTGCGGGTAATGTGTCGTAGATATACATTAAATCCTCTTAATCCAAGAACTGGAGTTACCATCTTTCTTAGATGAAATTGCTTCCAATTATTTATGCAGTGAATTATCCCTATGGTTTTAACGCTTCACCACGTACATAAGAATCCCAGAATAAGGCAGACTCAAGTGAGGAAATAAGCTCTGTTACGATACCTGTTTTAGCATGCAAATAAATGACGACCATAGTAAAAATAATCCTAAATTCTCTTGCATAATTTTTCACTGTTGAAGTTACTACAGTAAATACTGATAGATGTGATAAATTTAATGCAATAAAGAATTGAATGGTTAGAGTACAATTGAGTTTTTGATCAAATTCGCAGGTGTTTTTATTTTGCGTGAAAGCACATGAGCCACAGAAGATTTGACTGTTAAATTGATGGATTAAAAGCCACTATGAATTCCAGTTAGCCTGATGTCTATCCTGTCTCAACAAGAGGGATGTTGCAGAGGCTCACTCAAGTGCCATTTTTTTTTTAAATTATTTGACGTTTTTCTGGCGAGATAAACACACACACACACACACACACACACACACAAACACACACACACACACACACACACACACACACACACACACACACACACACACACACACACACACACACACACAAACACACACACACACACAGACATATATATATATATATATATATATATATATATATATATATATATATATATATATATATATATATATATATATATTTATGCAAGAATCGCGAAACAAGCGACACAGAATGCAAGACAATTCCCTCTTTCCTTGTTTTGCAATGTTTTCCTTAATATTTTTCAAGTCTTTTAAAGTTAAGAAGCTGTGTTCTACGCTTGCAATCAGTCCTGCAACTGTTCATTCACAAATGATTGCTACTTCACCGTAATCCTTTTCCAAGTCATTGATCTATATAAAACTCAAAATTTCTACTACAGTTTTATCTTTGACATTTAAAAAAGCCAAAAAAAAAAAAAAAGTTATTGCTGCATTTTCCAAACTTTCGTAATGATGGCTCTATGAATCGATGTGAAACCAAACCTGCGCACCTGTTAATAACCTGGTTTCTTACCGCGTCATGTTTCTGCAGTGTTGCTGCCAGCCATCTGTAGAGGGGTATTCGTGAGGGAGGCAGTAGTATGAGTGTATTCGTGAGGGAGGCAGTATGGGGGTAGTAGTGAGGGAGGCAGTAGTATGGGGGTAGTAGTGAGGGAGGCAGTTGTATGGGGGTAGTAGTGAGGGAGGCAGTATTATGGGGGTAGTAGTGAGGGAGGCAGTTGTATGGGGGTAGTAGTGAGGGAGGCAGTAGTATCGGGGTATTCGTGAGGCAGTAGTATGGGGGTAGTAGTGAGGGAGGCAGTAGTATGGGGGTATTCGTGAGGGAGGCAGTAGTATGGGGGAAGTAGTGAGGGAGGCAGTAGCATGGGGGTAGTAGAGAGGGAGGCAGTAGTAGTGGGGTAGTCGTGAGGGACGCAGTAGTAGGGGGGTAGTAGTGAGGGAGGCAGTAATATGGGGTAGTCGTGTGGGAGGCAGTAGTAGGGGGGTGGTAGTGAGGGAGGCAGTGGTAGGCGGGTAGTCATGAGGGAGGCAGTAATAGGGGTGTGGTAGTGAGGGAGGCAGTAGTAGGCGGTAGTAGTGAAGGAGGCAGTAGTAGGGGGAAGTAGTGAGGGAGGCAGTAGTAGGGGGGTAGTAGTGAGGGAGGCAGTAGTAGGAGGGTAGTCGTGAGGGAGGCAGCAGTACGGGGGTAGTAGTGAAGGAGGCAGCAGTAGGGGGGTAATTGTGAGGGAGGCAGAAGTAGGGGGAGTAGCAGTGAGGGAGGCAGTAGTATGAGAGTAGCATTGAGGGAGGCAGTAGTATGGGGGTGGCAGTGAGGGAGGCAGTAGTATGGGGGTAGCAGTGAGGGAGGCGGTAGTATGGGGGTAGCAGTGAGGGAGGCAGTAGTATAGGGGTAGCAGTGAGGGAGGCAGTAGTTTAGGGGTAGCAGTGAGGGAGGCGGTAGTATGGGGGTAGCAGTGAGGTAGGCGGTAGTATTGGGGTAGCAGTGAGGGAGGCGGTAGTAGGGGGGTAGCAGTGAGGGAGGCGGTAGTATGGGGGTAGCAGTGAGGGAGGCAGTAGTATGGAGGTAGCAGTGAGGGAGGCAGTAGTATGGGGGTAGCAGTGAGGGAGGCAGTAGTATGGAGGTAGCAGTGAGGGAGGCAGTAGTATGGGGGTAGCAGTGATGGAGGCAGTAGTATGGGGTTAGCAGTGAGGGAGGCAGTAGTATGGAGGTAGCAGTGAGGGAGGCAGTAGTATGGGGGTAGCAGTGATTGAGGCAGTAGTATGGGGGTAGCAGTGAGGGAGGCAGTAGTATGGGGGTAGCAGTGAGGGAGGCAGTAGTATGGGGGTAGCAGTGAGGGAGGCAGTAGTATGTAGGTAGCAGTGAGGGAGGTAGTAGTATGTAGGTAGCAGTGAGGGAGGCAGTAGTATGGGGGTAGCAGTGAGGGAGTCAATAGTATGGGAGTAGCAGTGAGGGAGGCAGTAGTATGTAGGTAGCAGTGAGGGAGGCAGTAGTATGGGCGTAGCAGTTAGGGAGGCAGTAGTATGTAGGTAGCAGTGACGGAGGCAGTTGTATGTAGGTAGCAGTGAGGGAGGCGGTAGTATGGGGGTAGCAGTGAGGGAGGCAGTATTATGAGGGTAGCACTGAGGGAGGCAGTAGTATGGGGGTAGCAGTGAGGGAGGCAGTAGTGTGGGGATAGCAGTGAGGGAGGCAGTAGTGTGGGGGTAGCAGTGAGGGAGGCAGTAGTATCGGGGTAGGAGTGAGGGAGGTAGTAGTATGGGGGTAGCAGTGAGGGAGGCAGTGGTATGAGGGTAGCAGTGAGGGAGGTGGTAATATGGGGGTAGCAGTGAGGGAGGCAGTAGTATGGGGGTAGCAGTGAGGGAGGCAGTAATATGGGGGTAGCATTGAGGGAGGCAGTAGTATGTAGGCAGCAGTGAGGGAGGCGGTAGTATGGGGGTAGCAGTGAGGGAGGCGGTAGTATTGGGGTAGCAGTGAGGGAGGTGGTAATATGTGGGGTAGTAGTGAGGGAGGCAGTAGTATGGGGGTAGCAGTGAGGGAGACAGTAGTATGGAGGAAGCAGTGAGGGAGGCAGTAGTATGGGGGTAGCAGTGAGGGAGGCAGTAGTATGGAGGTAGCAGTGAGGGAGGCGGTAGTATGGGGGTAGCAGCGAGGGACGCAGTAGTATGGGGGTAGCAGTGAGGGAGGCAGCAGCATGGAGGTAGCAGTGAGGGAGGCAGTAGTATGGGGGTAGCAGTGAGGGAGGCAGTAGTATGGAGGTAGCAGTGAGGCAGGCAGTAGTATGGGGGTAGCAGTGAGGGAGGCAGTAGCATGGAGGTAGCAGTGAGGGAGGCAGTAGTACGGGGGTAGCAGTGAGGGAGGCAGTAGTATGGAGGTAGCAGTGAGGGAGGCGGTAGTATGGGGGTAGCAGCGAGGGACGCAGTAGTATGGGGGTAGCAGTGATGGAGGCAGTAGTATGGAGGTAGCAGTGAGGGAGGCGGTAGTATGGGGGTAGCAGTGAGGGAGGCAGTAGTATGGGGGTAGCAGTGAGGGAGGCAGTAGTATGGAGGTAGCAGTGAGGGAGGCAGTAGTATGTAGGTAGCAGTGAGGGAGGTAGTAGTATGTAGGTAGCAGTGAGGGAGGCAGTAGTATGGGGGTAGCAGTGAGGGAGTCAGTAGTATGGGAGTAGCAGTGAGGGAGGCAGTAGTATGTAGGTAGCAGTGAGGGAGGCAGTAGTATGTAGGTAGCAGTGAGGGAGGCAGTAGTATGGGCGTAGCAGTTAGGGAGGCAGTAGTATGTAGGTAGCAGTGACGGAGGCAGTTGTATGTAGGTAGCAGTGAGGGAGGCGGTAGTATGGGGGTAGCAGTGAGGGAGGCAGTATTATGAGGGTAGCACTGAGGGAGGCAGTAGTATGGGGGTAGCAGTGAGGGAGGCAGTAGTGTGGGGATAGCAGTGAGGGAGGCAGTAGTGTGTGGGTAGCAGTGATGGAGGCAGTAGTATCGGGGTAGGAGTGAGGGAGGTAGTAGTATGGGGGTAGCAGTGAGGGAGGCAGTGGTATGAGGGTAGCAGTGAGGGAGGTGGTAATATGGAGGTAGCAGTGAGGGAGGCAGTAGTATGGGGGTAGCAGTGAGGGAGGCAGTAATATGGGGGTAGCATTGAGGGAGGCAGTAGTATGTAGGTAGCAGTGAGGGAGGCGGTAGTATGGGGGTAGCAGTGAGGGAGGCGGTAGTATTGTGGTAGCAGTGAGGGAGGCGGTAATATGTGGGGTAGTAGTGAGGGAGGCAGTAGTATGGGGGTAGCAGTGAGGGAGACAGTAGTATGGAGGAAGCAGTGAGGGAGGCAGTAGTATGGGGGTAGCAGTGAGGGAGGCAGTAGTATGGAGGTAGCAGTGAGGGAGGCGGTAGTATGGGAGTAGCAGTGAGGAAGGCGGTATTATGGGGGTAGCAGTGAGGGAGGCAGTAGTATGGGGGTAGCAGTGAGGGAGGCAGCAGCATGGAGGTAGCAGTGAGGGAGGCAGTAGTATGGGGGTAGCAGTGAGGGAGGCAGTAGTATGGAGGTAGCAGTGAGGCAGGCAGTAGTATGGGGGTAGCAGTGAGGGAGGCAGTAGCATGGAGATAGCAGTGAGGGAGGCAGTAGTACGGGGGTAGCAGTGAGGGAGGAAGTAGTATGGAGGTAGCAGTGAGGGAGGCGGTAGTATGAGGGTAGCAGCGAGGGACGCAGTAGTATGGGGGTAGCAGTGATGGAGGCAGTAGTATGGAGGTAGCAGTGAGGGAGGCGGTAGTATGGGGGTAGCAGTGAGGGAGGCAGTAGTATGGAAGTAGCAGTGAGGGAGGCAGTAGTATGGGGGTAGCAGTGAGGGAGGCAGTAGTATGGGCGTAGCAGTGAGGGAGGCAGTAGTATGGGGGTAGCGGTGATGGAGGCAGTAGTATGGGGTTAGCAGTAAGGGAGGCAGTAGTATGGAGGTAGCAGTGAGGGAAGCAGGAGTATGGGGGTAGTATTGATGGAGGCAGTGGCATGGGGGTAGCAGTGAGGGAGGCAGTAGTATGGGGGTTGCAGTGAGGGAGGCAGTAGTATGGGGGTAGCAGTGAGGGAGGCAGCAGTATGTAGGTAGCAGTGAGGGAGGTAGTAGTATGTAGGTAGCAGTGATGGAGGCAGTAGTATTGGGGTAGCAGTGAGGGAGGCAGTAGTATGGGGGTAGCAGTGAGGGAGACAGTAGTATGTAGGTAGCAGTGAGGGGGGCAGTAGTATGTAGGTAGCAGTGAGGGAGGCAGTAGAATGGGGGTAGCAGTGGGGGAGGCAGTAGTATGGGGGTAGCAGTGAGGGAGGCAGTAGTATGTAGGTAGCAGTGATTGAGGCCGTAGTATGGAGGTAGCAGTGAGGGAGGCAGTAGTATGGGGATAGTATTGAGGGAGGCAGTAATATGTAGGTAGCAGTGAGGGAGGCGGTTGTATGGGGGTAGCAGTGAGGGAGGCGGTAATATGAGGGTAGCAGTGAGGGAGGCAGTAGTGTGGGGGTAGCAGTGAGGGAGGCAATAGTATGGGGGTAGGAGTGAGGGAGGCAGTAGTATGGGGGTAGCAGTGAGGGAGGCAGTGGTATGAGGGTAGCAGTGAGGGAGGTGGTAATATGGGGTAGCAGTGAGGGAGGCAGTAGTATGGGGGTAGCAGTGAGGGACTCAGTAGTATGGGGGTTGCATTGAGGGAGGCAGTAGTATGTAGGTAGCAGTGAGGGAGGCAGTAGTATGGGGGTAGCAGTGAGGGAGGCGGTAGCATGGGAGTAGCAGTGAGGGAGGCGGTAATATGTGGGGTAGTAGTGAGGTAGGCAGTAGTATGGGGGTAGCAGTGAGGGAGACAGTAGTATGGAGGTAGCAGTGAGGGAGGCAGTAGTATGGGGGTAGCAGTGAGGGAGGCAGTAGTATGGAGGTAGCAGTGAGGGAGGCGGTAGTATGGGGGTAGCAGTGAGGGAGGCGGTAATATGGGGGTAGCAGTGAGGGAGGCAGTAGTATGGGGGTAGCAGTGAGGGAGGCAGCAGCATGGAGGTAGCAGTGAGGGAGGCAGTAGTATAGGGGTAGCAGTGAGGGAGGCAGTAGTATGGAGGTAGCAGTGAGGCAGGCAGTAGTATGGAGGTAGCAGTAAGGGAGGCAGTAGCATGGGGGTAGCAGTGAGGGAGGCAGTAGTATGTAGGTAGCAGTGATGGAGGCCGTAGTATGGAGGTAGCAGTGAGGGAGGCAGTAGTGTGGAGGTAGCAGTGAGGGAGGCAGTAGTATGGGGGTAGCAGTGAGGGAGGCAGTAGTATGGGCGTAGCAGTGAGGGAGGCAGTAGTATGGGGGTAGCAGTGATGGAGGCAGTAGTATGGAGGTAGCAGTGAGGGAGGCAGTAGTATGGAGGTAGCAGTGCGGGAGGCAGCAGCATGGAGGTAGCAGTGAGGGAGGCAGTAGTATGGGGGTAGCAGTGAGGGAGGCAGCAGCATGGAGGTAGCAGTGAGGGAGGCAGTAGTATGGGGTAGCAGTGAGGGAGGCAGTAGTATGGAGGTAGCAGTGAGGCAGGCAGTAGTATGGGGGTAGCAGTGAGGGAGGCAGTAGCATGGAGGTAGCAGTGAGGGAGGCAGTAGCACGGGGGTAGCAGTGAGGGAGGAAGTAGTATGGAGGTAGCAGTGAGGGAGGCGGTAGTATGAGGGTAGCAGCGAGGGACGCAGTAGTATGGGGGTAGCAGTGATGGAGGCAGTAGTATGGAGGTAGCAGTGAGGGAGGCGGTAGTATGGGGGTAGCAGTGAGGGAGGCAGTAGTATGGAAGTAGCAGTGAGGGAGGCAGTAGTATGGGGGTAGCAGTGAGGGAGGCAGTAGTATGGGCGTAGCAGTGAGGGAGGCAGTAGTATGGGGGAAGCAGTGATGGAGGCAGTAGTATGGAGGTAGCAGTGAGGGAGGCAGTAGTATGGAGGTAGCAGTGAGGGAGGCAGTAGTATGGGGGTAGCGGTGATGGAGGCAGTAGTATGGGGTTAGCAGTAAGGGAGGCAGTAGTATGGAGGTAGCAGTGAGGGAAGCAGGAGTATGGGGGTAGTATTGATGGAGGCAGTGGCATGGGGGTAGCAGTGAGGGAGGCAGTAGTATGGGGGTTGCAGTTAGGGAGGCAGTAGTATGGGGGTAGCAGTGAGGGAGGCAGCAGTATGTAGGTAGCAGTGAGGGAGGTAGTAGTATGTAGGTAGCAGTGATGGAGGCAGTAGTATGGGGGTAGCAGTGAGGGAGGCAGTAGTATGGGGGTAGCAGTGAGGGAGACAGTAGTATGTAGGTAGCAGTGAGGGAGGCAGTAGAATGGGGGTAGCAGTGGGGGAGGCAGTAGTATGGGGGTAGCAGTGAGGGAGGCAGTAGTATGTAGGTAGCAGTGATGGAGGCCGTAGTATGGAGGTAGCAGTGAGGGAGGCAGTAGTATGGGGATAGTATTGAGGGAGGCAGTAATATGTAGGTAGCAGTGAGGGAGGCGGTTGTATGGGGGTAGCAGTGAGGGAGGCGGTAATATGAGGGTAGCAGTGAGGGAGGCAGTAGTGTGGGGGTAGCAGTGAGGGAGGCAGTAGTATGGGGGTAGGAGTGAGGGAGGCAGTAGTATGGGGGTAGCAGTGAGGGAGGCAGTGGTATGAGGGTAGCAGTGAGGGAGGTGGTAATATGGGGTAGCAGTGAGGGAGGCAGTAGTATGGGGGTAGCAGTGAGGGACTCAGTAGTATGGGGGTTGCATTGAGGGAGGCAGTAGTATGTAGGTAGCAGTGAGGGAGGCAGTAGTATGGGGGTAGCAGTGAGGGAGGCGGTAGTATGGGAGTAGCAGTGAGGGAGGCGGTAATATGTGGGGTAGTAGTGAGGTAGGCAGTAGTATGGGGGTAGCAGTGAGGGAGACAGTAGTATGGAGGTAGCAGTGAGGGAGGCAGTAGTATGGGGGTAGCAGTGAGGGAGGCAGTAGTATGGAGGTAGCAGTGAGGGAGGCGGTAGTATGGGGGTAGCAGTGAGGGAGGCGGTAATATGGGGGTAGCAGTGAGGGAGGCAGTAGTGTGGGGGTAGCAGTGAGGGAGGCAGCAGCATGGAGGTAGCAGTGAGGGAGGCAGTAGTATAGGGGTAGCAGTGAGGGAGGCAGTAGTATGGAGGTAGCAGTGAGGCAGGCAGTAGTATGGAGGTAGCAGTAAGGGAGGCAGTAGCATGGGGGTAGCAGTGAGGGAGGCAGTAGTATGTAGGTAGCAGTGATGGAGGCCGTAGTATGGAGGTAGCAGTGAGGGAGGCAGTAGTATGGAGGTAGCAGTGAGGGAGGCAGTAGTATGGGGGTAGCAGTGAGGGAGGCAGTAGTATGGGCGTAGCAGTGAGGGAGGCAGTAGTATGGGGGTAGCAGTGATGGAGGCAGTGGTATGGAGGTAGCAGTGAGGGAGGCAGTAGTATGGAGGTAGCAGTGAGGGAGGCAGTAGTATGGGGGTAGCAGTGATGGAGGCAGTTGTATGGGGTTAGCAGTGAGGGAGGCAGTAGTATGGAGGTAGCAGTGAGGGAGGCGGTAGTATGGAGGTAGCAGTGATGGAGGCAGTAGTATGGGGGTAGCAGTGAGGGAGGCAGTAGTATGGGGGTAGCAGTGAGGGAGGCAGTAGTATGGGGGTAGCAGTGAGGGAGGCAGTAGTATGTAGGTAGCAGTGAGGGAGGTAGTAGTATATAGGTAGCAGTGAGGGAGGCAGTAGTATGGGGGTAGCAGTGAGAGAGGCAGTAGTATGGGAGTAGCAGTGAGAGAGGCAGTAGTATGTAGGTAGCAGTGAGGGAGGCAGTAGTATGTAGGTAGCAGTGAGGGAGGCAGTAGTATTGGGGTAGCAGTGGGGGAGGCAGTAGTATGGGCGTAGCAGTTAGGGAGGCAGTGGTATGCAGGTAACAGTGACGGAGGCAGTTGTATGTAGTTAGCAGTGATTGAGGCGGTAGTATGGGGGTAGCAGTGAGGGAGGCAGTAGTATGGGGGTAGCAGTGAGGGAGGCAGTAGTTTGTAGGTAGCAGTGACGGAGGCAGTAGTATGTAGGTAGCAGTGAGGGAGGCAGTAGTATGGGGGTAGCAGTGGGGGAGGCAGTAGTATGGGGGTAGCAGTGAGGGAGGCAGTAGTATGGGGGTAGCAGTGAGGGAGGCAGTAGTATGGGGGTAGCAGTGAGGGAGGCAGTAGTATGGGGGTAGCAGTGAGGGAGGCAGTAGTATGGGGGTAGCAGTGAGGGAGGCAGTAGTATGGGGGTAGCAGTGAGGGAGGCATTAGCATGGGGGTGTTAAAGAGAGAAGGACAACAGTTGTACTCTCTGTTTTTGATTCCCAAGTCCCTAGCACGAGAAATTTTTTACAGATGACAACAAAGAATATTTAGAAGAAAAATATTTTATGAGAAGGTTTTCACATCATATTTGATTGACGTGACCACCATTTAAAAAGAGTTTAGAAAAAAGGGGTTATTATAATTTAACATGAAAAATATTTTACGTCTGACAGTGACATGTCATTTTATTCTGCAAGTGAGCAGAAGATGACACTGTAGTTCCAATATTGCGTATTGCAAGGATGGAATATCAAGCTGTAGGTGCTACTGTATCGCATAAATAAAAAAAATGCTGAATACTATATGCAATAGTAAATTTAAGTAATCTTAGAGTTTATTAATTTAGAAAGGAAAGATTAATTTTTATAGGGTAGCAATATTTACCTTGCTTTTAATGAGTACATATCATAGGTAGACTGAATGCAAGTAGTAATAGTAGAGATATCAAAACTTTACATGGTATCTTTCGTGTTTGAGTCTGTAAAAACGAAGCCATGAATCCTGCCAGTGCATGCAACATTTAACAGCTCTCTCCGTGGACAGTTATTTTCTAAAAGCCTGCTGTCAATATGTAAGTATAATGATAAGTATACAAGAAATTACTCTCTTCTTTCTGTAACTTCATTCGCCGGGTAACTTTAAGCTATGTTCCTGAACTAGCTCATGTTAGGACACGCTTTGACATGATCAGGCAATCCGTTCCTCTCTTTTATTGCTGTTTATTGTTTGTTTAAGACCTGACCACCTGTTATAGGTATTACAAAACTTTGTTTACTTACCCTAGTATCATACTGGTGTTAGTTCCTAACCTTGACGAACGTCGCAGCAAGATATTCTAGACACTGCTTGCGAGCATGTTTTTTAAATGATTTAGCTTCAGTTGCTTTACTAGGTCTCTAACATTCAGCATATCCACGAAGAGCAAGAATAATCTACATGACATTGTACAACAGATAAATAAACTGTCCTGTGAGCTTCAGTAGGTAGACACTGTGCCTTTCTATATAGAAACTTTAGCATGGCATTTGCTTTCTTACCTTTATGTTTACTATCAATTCTCCTAACATGAAGATACTAAAGAGATGGGGTCTCCATTGCAATGGACATTTAAAGTATATTCCTTTTCAGTTTACTTTTTTGTGCCAAAGAGCATGGCTTCTGTTTCTCTGAGGCATAGCGATAGTTTGCTGTCTAAGAACCATCTGCTACAGGACTTCAATTCTAGAAATAATACGTTAGCTTTAATTTGTGGCTCTTTACCTCAGACTAGCAGAGCATTGTCGCCTGCATACAGCAGTAGCTTACACATGTCATTCACATAACATAAAAATAATAAGGAACGCGCATTTCTACCTTGGAAAATCCCACATGCTATCGGCAGGGGTTCTGATTCTGTATTACTGATCTTGACAATTTGTTTCCTGTTGTTCAGGTAGAACTTAAACCACTCTACAGAGCCTACGCCGATAGCTTGTAATTTCTTACATAATATATATATGTTAACTGTATCGAATGCCTTTTGGAAGTCCAGGGTCACAATACCTATGAGATTTCCTATAGACATTTGAGTTCTCAGGTAGTCCAGATTAATTAGGGAAGTATTGGTCGAGTAATACCTCCTAAAACGTGACTAGTAAATATGGAGAATATTTTTTATTGTTATTTAGATAGTTAACTATTGACAATACTCTGCTTTCTCTAGAATTTTGGACATTACACTGAGTATATAATCTATAGCTGCTGACGTCCGACTTACTATTTTCCTTGAAGGAAGATAAGAGTAACTCTGGCCTCCCTAAACCACTCTTGCACGGTACTGGTGGTGACGGGAAAATTTGTTATATGCTTAATGGGGACTGGCCACCACCTAAGCTGACAATCCACAACCATTCACCTAAGCTGACAATCCACAACCATCCACCTCAGCTGACAGTCTGCAACTATCCACCTTAGGTGACAATCCATAACCATCCACCTCTGTTTGTTGGGAGGGAGATAAACACACTTGTTGGGTTATTTTCACTTATATTAGCAGAGTTGTGAGGGGAATGGCCCAGGCTTGCCTGTCGCCACTATATCTACGCTGGAAATGAGGAGGAGGCATGGTGAGGGACGCTCACCAACGGCACTGTGTGACGTCACATGCTAGCCCCTACGTCTATATAAAATATATAGATGGTACTAACTACAATACATATACAGGGGATCAGCAACTATGCTGACAGCTCGGTCATGTTACGTATGGCGTCTCGACATACCATACTCTACAGGCTGAACAGGCAGGTGGCTCTGGGCTGATTCTATACAATAGGAAAGACAGACGTAACTTAGAACTAATCGCATTAATGGTTATGGGATATACACAATTGAATGGATAGCATTTCAATGGGTATTATATATATTATATTAATGGATAGTGACTTACGTAATGGATGGTATCATAATGGGTGGTATCGTAAAGGGTGGTATCGCAAAGGGTGGTATCGTAATGGGTGGCATCGTAATGCATTACGAATTAGATCAAATCACAGTATAATAAAAGATAGAATTGATCGATCGATCTGTATTCATGTACTCTACGGATACTGAGGAAGAAATATATATATTTACAAAGGGGAAAGTAATTAACAGCAAAGGCAGACCTGGCGCACACATGTCATTGCTGCTAAATCTCAGAATTCGGAGGGAACGTGAACCCAAAGTTTTTTTTTTTTGAAAACTGATCAGCTAATAACAAAACATGCAGCTGACAACTTCATTCAACTTGATCATCTAATTATACAGGTTATGTACATTAAAACCCAACTCTACTAGGGTAAGATTTACATATGCAGAATGGTTATCATCTCTGGGAGGATCGAATTCTTTTGCAACTGCTAACAAATGCCTTGATTGAGGGAGATTTGAATGGGCATTTACAGAAGACACTTGAGGGTTTCTCAATACTTGTCGTGTATGCAAGGAATAAGGACATTCAGATTGAACGTCTGACTGAGTGTTAGAAGTAGAGGGTACAGAGTCAGGAGGATTGTCAGCATCTGTCACACTAGTCTGGGTAGAAACATCATCGTGAACATCACTTACTAACTTCATATAATCTAAATGTGATTCTTTATACTGACCCGTACTAATTTCTCTAACTTTCTATTTATTGCCGGTGATATGCTCAACTACTCAATAAGGACCAAGAAACTTTTGATCGAGCTTAGACATTGCGGATGTTTTATTGAAGTTAGTCAGTATTACTCTCGAACCCATACATCAGTAACCACAAACTAAAGTAAGAAATACTATTTCCGTAACATTGGTAGCCTTCATCAATAAATTAAAAAAATACCACTTAACAACCAGCTACAATTACATTATCATTTTTATTTGTTTACAATTTGCAGAATTAAAAAAAGTTATCTGCTGTTTTGGGGGGAGCACTAGGAAGGTAACCTATTTTTGCCATATATATATATATATATATATATATATATATATATATATATATATATATATATATATATATATATATATATATATATATATATATATATATATATATATATATATATATATATATATATATATATATATATATATATATATATATATATATATATATATATATATATATATATATATATATATATATATATAATGTCGTGCCGAATATGTAAAACTGGTCAATTAGCAAGAACTCATTTAAAATTAAGTCCTTTCTAAAATTTTCTCTTATACGTTTAAATATATATATTTTTCATTAATGTTGATGTAAAAAATTTTAATTTTGCATCAAAAGAATCTTAGAAAACTTACCTAACCTTATTATAAAAAGAGCAATTTATTTTAGCCTAACCCAACTAAATATATTTTAGATTTGTTTACAGTAATTTAATACTAAACAAACACAGTGAAATATATTTTTTTCGTTAGGTTCAGAATGATTTTGGCGAAATTATTGCATACACAAATTTTCACTTGTCCTATATGGCAAGATGAGCGTTGCTATTTAAGCCAAGATCGCAAGTTCTGCCTATTCGGCACGACATATACATATATATATATATATATATATATATATATATATATATATATATATATATATATATATATATATATATATATATCATTATCTCTCAGTCCACAGCAGGATTACTCCAGATAGTATGGGTGCCTAGCCGAAGCTAGGCGGTCACTCCCATACCCTGGGTACCAGTGTGAGACATATTGTTTATAAATAATTTTACCCGTTCGCGAATTGTTAAGCATTCCAAAATCTCTTTCGAAGAGTGTTTGGTGTACTTCTCTGGGAATGAGAAACATATGCACAATCAAAACATTTATTGAGTGAAACGTTTCGCCACTTTTGGCTATGTCAATGCTATTAGGATTGATAGAGCCACAGGTTGAAAAAAAGTCCCCTTCATTAAATGTCTTAATTGTGAATACGTGTCTTATAAACATTCTCATACTATTAACGTATTGATATTTACATAACAGTAGAAACCCAACGTATATACGCTTCAACTCATCCTCCTGAGCTCACGATGGGTTTCTATCTGGGCATAACAACAGTTAGAAAAAAATCACTCACACAAAAATATAAAAGCGAGGTTTTTACTTACCTTCTTATCAGTCCACTCTATGTGTCCCAGTTTTCTGTTCAGTCTTAGTAACATTTTCTGGCACTTGTACATTATTGCACTTATTGCTGTTACTGTATATGTTGAAAATGGTATAAAATATCGACAAGTTGATGACTAAGACACATGTGCAACAGTTGGGTATCTTTATTGAAGAAACGTTTCGACTACACAGTAGGCTTCTTCCGTCAGATTAGGAGTCAGCAGGCGTAGCAGAGACGTAAAGATCATGTAATAATCAATTAACCGTGGAGAAAATAGTATTTGAGGTGGTTAGTCCCTCATCATGGAGAAAAGTTTAGCTTCATGATCTGGAACGACATGAACATGGAGCATGAGCATTGAGTCTTAAATACTGTCGTAGATGGAAGACTTTATCCTCATATTTCAGGTTCATGTTTCAGACTATGAGGCTTAATTCTTCTCCAGGCTGAGGGACTGACCACCTCAAATATTATTTTCTCCAAGGTTTTTGGCTTGATTACGTCATCTATGCTTCGCTGCTATTGCTGCTGACTCTATATTTGACTGAAGAAACCTACTGTATGGGCGAAACGTTTCAACAATAAAGATACCCAAATGTTGCACATGTGTCTTATCATCCATTAAATGTTATTATTGGTTAAATTTTGTTAATGAACAATAATATGACATAACTTAAAATAACGAATATGCAAATATTGATTAAATAAACTTACTTATTGTTAGCAGGATAATGTGAACAGCTGTATTCTGGAAGGAACAAGGACCTGAATTGAGGCTAAAGCTGCATATCCAATAAGGGAACGGGTGGGGTTTGAACCCATGGCCAGTGATTCCTAAAACTCACAGGCCAGTTACGTGACTTGTTTACAGTCAGTTTATTACGATTTCGAGAGTCATAGAGTTGCTTGCTCATCCGATACTTTGTTACATCTGTTCCTTGGTCTTTCATTGTGACTATAATATTAGTAATATTAATTATACTGTGCAGGACACTATCTACAAGACTAGGGATTGGGTGCTTAAATGTAACAATTGTATTTAAATGTTTATTTTATTAATTAACATTTTAAATTTTAAAAATATGCAAGATGTGCTAAGAAACACAGAAAGTAAAGATTATCAATATGTACTGAGTGTATTTAGGAATTTGAAAGATTTTCTTCATTAATCGTGATCATGAATTAGGAAGTAAAAACCAGCAATCCTACCTTATTGCAAAACATATAACAGGCTAGTATTTCACACCAATATGACAGGATGGTTGTACCTCCCTGGGCAGGTACTGTAAGTTGTGTATTAATTAACCGTTCTCTTAGCGATTTAGTCCACGGCATTTCCATTGAAAGGATTTACGTACCTAACAGGGAGAGATCTGCTTCGGTCATACTATATGAGCATAGTAAAGTGTGAGACACCTCATCTGGTTGACATCGTCCAGCTTGAAGGACCGAGGTCATGTCTCGGATACAAGATCGATGAAGGTGCCAGCCACCCTTTTATATCGATACGGAGTTTATCAAGCAGGATGTCGACCATGATAATGTATGTCCTCACATATTTGTGGTCGTATGGTTGATTCTTAGCTTCTGGCCCTTTTCCTAATTGCCCATGGACGAAATTATTGCACTTTCCGACTTTAATGATGAGGAAGTATTTCTTTACATTCTTGCAACATATTTGCAGCCTCTGTCTCCTGTGCCAGCAGTCAGTTTACAGTCTTCCTTCCTCTTCCTAATTATCATAACGAAGCATTTTCTGTGCAGAAATTCAAATTGCCACTTGTCAGACAGACCAATACTGTCGTTTTTCCAGGTCTATTTCTGTCATTTCTCCTGTTCTCTAATCTTTTTATTCTCATTAATTTCACACCAAATGCAAATAGGTATTCATCGGACTCCATTTTTTTTCTAGTATGTCATGCACCTCCACTGGAAACAGTACTGGTCACAGCACCGATCGTTAGGAAATCTCACTTCTCCAGCCTTGCTCATTCTTATATCTCTTCCTGGATAATCTCTCTTTATCTCCTTCCTGTTGATTATAATGTCTTCCTCTTAAACTTTCATTTTTACAGTTCCTTGTTAATGTGAGAAGTCACGAGAGCGCTTGGAATTTCACTTTTTTCATAGTAGTTGTTCTGCATATTGTGATATCACCTGTTTACTGTGATATATATATATATATATATATATATATATATATATATATATATATATATATATATATATATATATATATATATATATATATATATATATATATATATAGCTTCCTTGGATGCTTCACTTTCATAGTTCCTTGATAATGTGAGTAGTCACAAAAGCGCTTGGAATTTCTCTATTCTTTCAGAGTGGTTGTTATATATATATATATATATATATATATATTTATATATATATATATATATGTATATATATATATGTATATATATATATATATATACATACATACATACATACACAGTCGTTTACTACGTATAATCCTAAAAAAACGAGTTCAGAAATTCAATTAAATGAAATACCGAGACTCAATCCTTGAAGGGACGAAATCTATATGCACAATAAACTACTCATGGAGTTTCTAGAACTCTTAAAAATTAATCTTAGGGGAAACTTCGCTCCCCTTCTCCAGAAATATTAACCAGAAAACTTGAGAAGCAAGTTTATGTAGTGAATGGCAGCGGCTGTCAGCGACCTGACAGTGTGTGCTGGTCAACCTACTTTTGGACCCTGCCAGTCGTATTATGGATTCTCTCCACTGTCCAAGGACAGCCCAGCGTTTTATGTTCCTGTTGACTGCCTGAGACCACACTACATAATTCTTTTCTTTCTAGCACAGACCTGATGTACGATTTGAAGGTAAATAAACATCTTTATGAAAGGAGTGAAAAAGATGGTAAATATTTTTTTTATTTGTTGCTCTAGGTAGCCATGGAATTTCCAGAGAGAGCTGGAGACCAGACAAGCATCGGTCAGTAATGGCTGAGTACGGCATCGATCCTTCGTCCTCTCTATGGGACTGTTACAACTTCTCTTTATAGTACGAATAAAAGAAAATTGTCATTTTACATGGACGTCATTGTATAGCGAAAATATTTAACTGGTTGAAAATGAAAATACATGGAAATTCGAACACAAGCCAGCACTCTGAAGTCATACCGCAGCTATTACTGAAACAAACTTTCAAATGACAGTACCAGAATGAACGCTTACTTTCCACAGAAAGTTTAGAGTTATACTAACAGACAGTCATACAGTGTGTATATGTAAATAGAAACAGATTTACCCAGAAGTAGACACCACAATAGAGATAAACCCTAAAATTTGGAATGAGGTAGAGAGAGCGAGAGGAAAGAGGGAGAGAAGAATGGACAGAGAGCAAGGGGGAGTGAGAAAAAGAAAATTTCAGAAAAAGATCCTGAAGTTTTAGTCCCCTCTGTAGGGAGAGACTAGAAGATATATTGCGGTTTAACCAATGTTGTGTTGGTTGGTAAGAGCGCGAGGATGATTCTATCAGCTCCCTGTTTAAGCTCGTAGAAATAAAGATTTTTTATATTATTATTATTATTATTATTATTATTATTATTATTATTATTATTATTATTATTATTATTACTGAAGTAGGGGGGTTGCTGAATACTTTGTTATCAGTTTAGTGTTGACTGTGTTGCTGTGAATCTAGTACCAGTTGTGTTGATAGGCGCTACTCTGTTGGTCGTATTGCCATGTCTACTTACACTTATTCACCTAACAGTGGTCGCACCACAGAGAAGCTTCATCGGAAATTATCCACACTACTTGTCTTAATTGGGTTATATTGGGTAAATAATGCTTCTTCATCTTTTTTCTTATTTTTTGTTATGAGTTTACCATCCATGTCTCTCTCTCTCTCTCTCTCTCTCTCTCTCTCTCTCTCTCTCTCTCTCTCTCTATATATATATATATATATATATATATATATATATATATATATATATATATATATATATATATATATATATGTGTGTGTGTGTGCGTGTGCGTATGTGTGTGTGTGTGTGTGTGCGTATGTGTGTGTGTGTGCGTGTGCGTGTGCGTATGTGTGTGTGTGTGTGTGTGTGTGTACATACTCACCTAATTGAGGTTGTGTGTGTGTGTGTGTGTACATACTCACCTAATTGAGGTTGCACGGGTCGAGACTCAGCTCCTGGCCCCGCCTCTTCACTGATCACTACTAGGTCCTCTCCCTCTCTGCTTCCTGAGCTTTGTCATACCTCTTCTTAAAACTATGTATGGTTCCTGCCTCCACTACTTCACTTCCTAGGCTATTCCACTTCCTGACGCCTCTATGACTGAAGAAATACTTCCTAACGTCCCTGTGACTCGTCTGAGTCTTCAGCTTCCAATTGTGACTCCTTGTTTCTGTGTCCCTTCTCTGGAACATTCTGTCTCTGTCTACCTTATCTATTCCCCTCAGTATCTTGTATGTCGTTATCATGTCTCCCCTGACCCATCTGTCCTCCACTGTCGTCAGTCCGATTTCCCTCAACCTTTCCTCGTACGACATTCCCCTGAGCTCTGGAACTAGCCTTGTTGCAAACCTTTGTACTTTCTCTAACTTCTTGACGTGCTTGACCAGGTGTGGGTTCCAGACTGGTGCTGCATAGTCCAGTATGGGCCTAACATACACAGTGTACAGTGTCTTGAACGATTCCTTACTAAGGTATCGGAACGCTATTCTCAGGTTTGCCAGGCGCCCGTATGCTGCAACAGTTATTTGGTTGATGTGTGCCTCCGGTGACGTGCTCAGTGTTATGGTCACCCCAAGATCTTTCTCCCTGAGTGAGGTCTGTAGTCTTTGTCCACCTAGCCTATACTCTGTCTGCGGTCTTCTTTGCCCCTCCCCAATCTTCATGACTTTGCATTTGGCAGGGTTGAATTCGAGAAGCCAGTTTCTGGACCACGTGTCCAGCCTGTCCAGGTCTATTTGCAGTCCTGCCTCATCCTCATCCGAATTAATTCTTCTCATCAACTTCACGTCATCTGCGAATAGGGACACTTCAGAGTCTATTCCTTCCATCATGTCGTTCGCATATATAAAAAATAGCACTGGTGTGTGTGTGTGTGTGTGTGTGTGTGTGTGTGTGTGTGTGTGTGTGTGTGTGTGTGTCTGTGTGTCTTTGTGTCTGTGTCTACGTCTGTGTCTGTACAAAGCAACCACAGGAACATTTCAATGATAGCTCTAGGTCTTTTCTGTTGCAATCAACACATCTTCAGGAACTTTCAGTGTTACAGAAATGGGTAGGAGATTCGTCTGGAGGAACGTTGTTTCTAAGAAGGAGGTAGGGGGGCAGGAGAAGCTTAGTGCTCCAAGCATAACTGTGCCAAGTGGCAGTAAGATTGAGTATTATAGGAATAGAAGATAATCAGCTCACAAGAGCTGGGAATGGAGTGATTATCTAGCGAAATTAATATTAGTGAAATGACAATTATAACAAGCAATGACAATTATAAGAAGCAACGTTGATCTCACTGAAAAACTGCACCAGTAAGTTTTGACGTCACAGCGTTGTTAACCCGAGTGCCTATTTCTGATTTATCTTATCTGGAAGAAAAATTTGATGAGTTTTCCATGCCATTCGATAAGAACATTATTAGTGAATTAATTAAGCTGTCTGTAATTGATTCGAAGTGTGTTTGAAGGGAAATAGTACGCTCAAAGGCAAGGAATGGTTATGAGAAATTCATTGTTTTCCCTATTCAGCAGTCTATATACTGAACTCTTTGAGACTAAGTTGTTGAAAGATATTCTGCCACTTGAAGCTAAGTGGTTCAGAAATGTGGGTGATTTATTGTGTCTTTGGACTAATTATTTGGATCTGAGCACTTTTTTACCGAGACTTTACTCTTTTATCCCAGCTATTAAATTCGCCGTAGAGACAGAAGTTGGCTTTAAACATCCATTCTTAGATGTTCTGATCCACAAGGTGGATAGACTGTTTAAGTCTGCAGTATGTAGGAAGCTCACGAACGTGTGTTCATATATCCACTACCACTCCAACCATGAAACAAGAGTAAAAAGAAATTTCTCTCACACTATGTTTTTGAGAGCTTACCGAATTTGCATCCTTGATTGTCTTGATGAGGAAATTAGAAAAATCTTTGATATTGTTACAAAAGTAAGTTACCCTAGGGAGTTTGTAGAAACTACTTTGCTGGCAGCTATGAAAATTTGTCGTAGGACCGAACCTAGAATAACTCTTCACACCAAAAATGTGCTTGTCCTGCCATAAATGAGAATTTATCAGTGCTGCCGAATGCCCTAAAGAGATTGAATATACAAGTTGTTTTTAAGAATTCACGAACTGCTAAGAGTATGTTGATCAAGAATTCCCAGAAACACTGTGTTGGTAGTGTTTACAGGACTGGATGTCATGGCTGCAGCTTATCTTCCGTGGGACAGACTGGCAAACCTCTACATGTTAGAAAAACACATTAGTATTCAGTAAGAACAGCTCAGGAATTAAATGTGATATTCAAACACACACGAGTATGCAACACTCCTACTAACTGGATGGAAGACAGAGTCCTAGTTCTATGTACTTTATGGCTGGAAAGAAATATTTTAGAACCGATAATTATAAAACATAGTGAACATTCATTATATAACGGTAGGTGAGAATTATTCAAGCTTGATTCCTTTATAATTGAGGCTATTGTGCATAAACTGAAACCAGATTCATATACGAATACTTTGCATTGTCTTAAGCATTAGGATCTGTTTCCCTACCATCTTGGGTTAGACCAGCGCCTGCTCGAAGATGGATAAACTATGGCTATCCGCCCTTAGATAAATTACAGATGTCTCCCTTTAGTTTCAAGGGAGTCTACCATAGACCTTTTTTCTTAATTTTCATGGAAAATTCCTAAGGCAAATGATAGGTACATCTATACTCAGTATGTAAAATCTTTTATATCATCCAAAAATCTGACTGATTTTTTTTGTAAATGCCATGTCACTAATGTTAGGTTCGCTAGGTAATCACACCATTACCAGTGCTTGTGGGCTGTCATCTATTCTTATAATTTTCAGTCTTACTGGCACTTGGTACTGTTATGCCAAGTGCCAGTAAGAAAGGCCTAGAGCTATAATTCAACTCCCCCTGAGGCTGTTTTGCCTCTTGTATCGCTTGTTTGCAGTTTTTGCATATATAAACACCAGCCGTCTCCCTCTGAAGTTGGGTGACCCGAAAAAGTAGAAACGCTTTCAGTATTCCCTCACCACATCACTGTCTTGCCAGAGGCTGGCTAACGCTATAGTTCAGATACCTCTTCAAACTGGAAATATCCCAACCCCTCTTTTAGAGGCAGGTGCCGTACTTCCAACCTCCAGGAGTCAATTCTGGCTAAGCAGTTTCCCTAAATCCCTTCATAAATGTTACCTTGCTCACACTCCAAAAGCAAGTCAAGTAAAAAAAAAAAAAAAAAAAAAAAAGAAATTGCCTCCACTCACTCATACCTAATATGTTCAATCACATTTGTTGGATGTCCAAGCCCCTCGCATACAAATCCTCCTTTACCTACTAACTCCAACCTTTCCTAGAGCGACCCCTGCCCTGTTTTCCCTTCAACAGAGATTTATACACCCTCCAGGTCATCCAATTTCGTTCCATTCTCTCTAAGTCTCTAAAACACTTCAACAATCCTTCCTCAGGCCTTTGGATAATACTTTTATTTACCCCACACCTTCTAATCTCCAAAGTACGAATTCTCTGTACAATATTCAAACCACACATTGCCCTCAGACATGACATCTCCACTGCCTCCAGCCTTCTCCCTGTTGCAACATTCACCATCCATGCTTCACACCCATATGAGCATGTTGATTTCACTATACTCTCATACATTTCCCTCTTTACTTCCATGGATATCGTTCTTCGTCTCCACAGACTCCTCAGTACACCACTCATTTTTTTTCATTCATCACTTCTATGGTTCACCTCGTCTTTCTTAGACCCAGCTGCTGACTAGTCCACTCCCAAATATCTGAACACATTCGGATTCCTCCATACGCCCTCCTTCTAATCTGATATTCAAGCTTTCATTATCTAAATTTTTTGTTACCCCTATCACCTTGCCTTTTCCTATATTCACTTTCAGTTTCGTTTTTTTACATATCCTCCCCCATTCATCCTCCAATCTTTGAAACTTCTCTTCAGAATCTCCCAAAAGCATAGTGTCACCGGCAAAAACCAATTATAACACCTCCCACTTTGTATTAGATTCTACACATTTTAATCCCACACCTCTTCCCAATACCCGAGCATTCACTTCTCTTACAACCCCATCTACAATATGTTTAACAACCATGGTGACATCATGCATCCCTGCCTAAGGCCTGCCTTTTCTGGAAAATAATCTCCCTCTCTCCTACAAGCTCAAACCTGAGCCTTACTATCTTCGTAAAAACTCTTAACTGATATCGTCAACTTGCCATCTATTTCATAGGCTTGAAACATTTGCCAAATTGCTCCCCTGTTCACTCTATCATATGCCTTTTCTATTCCATAAATTAAGTAAAAAATTCCTTACCCTTATCTATATATTGTTCTCTTATATGCTTCAACGTAAACATTTGGTCTACACATCCCCTACCCTTCCTAAAACCTCCTTGTTCATTTGCGATCCTAATATCTGTCTTACTCTTAAAGGGGCACGTAAGTCCCCCCCCCCTCCGTCTTCTAATAACATGTTCGTTTTTCCATTATAATCTACCTGGTACATGATTACTATCGCATTTGCTTTGTCTGTTTCATAAAGTGAAGTCCAGGATCTTTCTTTAATTCATAGTATAACTTAACAAATCTTTGGTGACTTCACCTTACGAAACAGACAAAGCAGATCCGAAAATAATTACGGACAAGGTAGACTATAGTGGAAAAATGAACATGTTATTAGAAGATGAGGGAACTTACTTGCCTCTTAACTCTTTCAATAATAAATCTACCATACACCTTACATAGTATATTAAGTAGGCATATTTCTCCATAATCTTGCATTCTCTTTCGTCCCCTATTCCTGTATAGAAAATAATTATGCACTCTTTCTTCCAATCCCTAGGTACCTTCCCCTCTTTCATACATTTATTGAACAAAAGCACCAACCACTCCCATCTTGCTTTTAACATTGTCATGATGCCATCAATTCAAGCTGTTTTATATAACCTTCATTCTACCTAATGCCTCTTGCACCTCCCCTACACTCACATCTGGCTCTTCCTAACTCCTAAAAGATGCTATACCTCCCTGGCTAATGAGTAAAATTACTGCCTTCCTCTCTTCATCAACATTTAACAGTTTTTCAAAATATTCCCTGTATCTTACCAATACCTACTACTCCATATCTACTAACTCATCCCTAGGCTTTCTCAAATTATTAATCTCACTCCAAAACTTTTCCTTATTCTCAGGAAAATTTATCGATAACCTTCCCCACTCTCTCATTTGTTGTACTTTTACAATCTCTTATTTGCTCTTCTTTTACAGTCTCTCACCACTCTCTTAATTAAATTTTTCTCTCCATATACTCCACCCTCCTTTTTATGTTTCCACTCTCTTAAACATTCCACCACTCTCTCCTCTTTCCTATGGCCACCACCCTCCTATATCAACAAACCTCTACTACACACTCTAACACGACATTCTTAAATCTAGTCCTTAAGGCTTAAAACCGTTCACACTCACCGTGAACGGATGACACCATCAATGGGTTTGAGGACACAATCCCTGTTGCACACCTGGTAGTTACCTCTTGGCCGAGTGCCACCACTCCTGTTAAGGCAGGAAGATCCCTGGGAGCCTGACAAAGTTTGTGACATTACTGGGTTCATGGTAGTGGGGAAACGCCGGCAGGGAAAAGGTAGAGGAATTGAAGAATTGGTATATTGGGTAATGGGTAAGAAAAAAGGGCGCGAATGAGAGTAAGTCATCAAGAAAGTGGGAGGAAGGTACCTGTCTGCACACTTGCCTGTAGTCCCACAGTCGAAAATTTGTTACAAGAGTGCTGAGAAAAGATCTTATCCTGAGCCGACTTTGAAAATTCATTGAATAACACTTAATTCTCTTTGAGGCGTAATTTTTGGAGCATTAGATGGAAACGCGTGGAGACGCTAGCATATACCTTGAAGGAGAAGGACGGGATACATGGAATGGGAGACGAGAAGAAGCAAAATACTTACGTCATGCCAAATGAGTCGGTCCGGCGAGTTGGACCTATTCAGCAAAGGTATGTATGTGTGTGCGTGTGCATATATATATATATATATATATATATATATATATATATATATATATATATATATATATATATTTGTTAATTTATACCATGAATTAAGGAAAGATCCTAGACTTCACCTTACGAAAGCAATCAAAGCAAATGCGATAGTAATTATGGACAAGGTAGATTATAGGGGGAAAATAAACATGATATTAGGAGACAGGGAAACTCACGCGCCTCGAACCTCTCAATGCTCATATGTTTCCCTCGATGGAAGCTTTGTTTTGATTTTTAGGTTGTGAAAGTTTTAATATGCTTGTTTTGTTAATCAAGCTGATTTCCGTGACACTCGTTTCTCTGTTTGACTTGTTTTTTTTTAACTTAAGCTAGGTTATATCTACACAATATTATTTTAATAAACCTTAATTATTTACATGCATACTTAAACATTAAACTTTGGTAAATCTTCATAGTGGCTCATAAGAATGGAGGAACGCTGCGAGAAGCCTACAGGCCCATACAAGGCAGGTTCACATCAAAACCACCCCTACCTATAGCTACCCAAGAATTTACTCCCGTACCCACGACACCAATCAAACCCTGCCCCTCCCACTCATATATTTGGCCATCTTTTCTTAAAGCTACCCAAGTTCCTAGCCTCGATCACCCTACTTGGAAGATTGTTCCAAGCATCCACAACTCTGTTCGGAAACCAGTACTTACCTATGTCCTTTCTAAATCTAAATTTATCCAACTTGAATCAATTAATTTTGGTTCTTACCTGCTCGACACTCAGTACTTTATTAATATCACCTTTGTTTATGCCCATCTAACTGCCTTCACCTTTCATGCCTGATAACCTAATAACTTAAATTCCGGCTGGCTTCAAACTTAATTATGTTCCAAATAGGGAAATCAGATCAAACAAAAATGATCCTAAATGGATGAACAATAGATTAAAATATCTGATTGGTCAAAAGAGAGGCATATATAGGCAAATCAAAAGAGGAGAGGGGCAATTAAGAAATCGATATATTCAGTTAAAGAGAGAAATAAAAAAGGGAATTAGAAAAGCAAAAAGAGATTATGAGGTTAAAGTTGCAAGAGAATCGAAGACTAACCCAAAAGGATTCTTTCAGGTATACAGAAGTAAGATCAGGGACAAGATAGGCCCACTCAAAAGTTCCTCGGGTCAGCTCACTGACAGTGATAAGGAAATGTGTAGAATTTTTAACACATACTTCCTCTCAGTTTAAACCTAACAAATCCCCAGGCCCTGATGAACTGTATGCAAGGGTTCTAAAGGAATGTAAAGAGGAGCTTAGCACACCTTTGGCTAATCTTTTCAACATATCACTACAAACTGGCATGGTGCCAGATAAGTGGAAAATGGCAAATGTGATACCTATTTTCAAAACAGGTGACAGGTCCTTAGCTTCGAACTATAGACCAATAAGCCTAACCTCCATAGTGGGAAAATTTATGGAATCAATAATTGCCGAGGCAGTTCGTAGCCACCTTGAAAAGCATAAATTAATCAACGAATCTCAGCATGGTTTTACAAAGGGACGTTCCTGCCTTACGAATTTATTAACTTTTTTCACTAAGGTATTTGAGGAGGTAGATCATGGTAACGAATATGATATTGTGTATATGGACTTCAGTAAGGCTTTTGACAGGGTCCCACATCAGAGACTATTGAGGAAAATTAAAGCACATGGAATAGGAGGAGAAATTTTTTCCTGGATAGAGGCATGGTTGACAAATAGGCAGCAGAGAGTTTGCATAAATGGGGAGAAATCAGAGTGGGGAAGCGTCACGAGCGGTGTTCCACAGGGGTCAGTGTTGGGCCCCCTGCTGTTCACAATCTACATAAACGACATAGATGAGGGCATAAAGAGCGACATCGGCAAGTTTGCCGATGACACCAAAATAGGCCGTCGAATTCATTCTGACGAGGACATTCGAGCACTCCAGGAAGATTTGAATAGACTGATGCAGTGGTCGGAGAAGTGGCAGATGCAGTTTAATATAGACAAATGCAAAGTTCTAAATGTTGGACAGGACAATAACCATGCCACATATAAACTAAATAATGTAGATCTTAATATTACGGATTGCGAAAAAGATTTAGGAGTTCTGGTTAGCAGTAATCTGAAACCAAGACAACAGTGCATAAGTGTTCGCAATAAAGCTAATAGAATCCTTGGCTTCATATCAAGAAGCATAAATAATAGGAGTCCTCAGGTTGTTCTTCAACTCTATACATCCTTGGTTAGGCCTCATTTAGATTATGCTGCACAGTTTTGGTCACCGTATTACAGAATGGATATAAATTCTCTGGAAAATGTACAAAGGAGGATGACAAAGATGATCCCATGTATCAGAAACCTTCCCTATGAGGATAGACTAAGGGCCCTGAAACTGCACTCTCTAGAAAGACGTAGAATTAGGGGGGATATGATTGAGGTTTATAAGTGGAAGACAGGAATAAATAAAGGGGATGTAAATAGTGTGCTGAAAATATCTAGCCTAGACAGGACTCGCAGCAATGGTTTTAAGTTGGAAAAATTCAGATTCAGGAGGGATATAGGAAAGTACTGGTTTGGTAATAGAGTTGTGGATGAGTGGAACAAACTCCCAAGTACCGTTATAGAGGCCAGAACGTTGTGTAGCTTTAAAAATAGGTTGGATAAATACATGAGTAGATGTGGGTGGGTGTGAGTTAGACCTGATAGCTTGTGCTAACAGGTCGGTTGCCGTGTTCCTCCCTTAAGTCAATGTGACCTGACCTGACTAGGTTGGGTGCATTGGCTTAAGCCGGTAGGGACTTGGACCTGCCTCGCATGGGCCAGTAGGCCTTCTGCAGTGTTCCTTCGTTCTTATGTTCTTATGTTCTTATGTACACATACAATACGGGGATGTCTTTCTCAGATCTCCCAGCGACCGAAATACATCTAATTTTTAATTATTATTACTGTATTCTATAAGGGAGGAGCAGGAGTGGGGTGCACCATATGCAGTTATTAGGACTGCGTTACCGGCTGTGTGGAGAGATTCCCTGGAATGGCTGTGTGATGCTGCACTCTGCTCTAATGCTGTTGTGTGCTGCTGTCTCCCCTTGTGTAATGTGTGCGTCTGTGTGATGCTGTGTGCTTTTATGTGATGTTTGCTTCTATGCTCTAGTATGTACTGTTATGTTATACTGGCTGCTGTTACGTTCTAGTGTGTTCTGTTATGTAATGTTTGATGTCATGTGCTTGCGTGTTCCTTTATGTGATTTTTGTTTTCGTTATATAATGTTGTGTGCTTTGATGTGACAGTTGCTTGTATGTCCGAGTGTAATCTATTATGTGATACACAAATAATCCGCACATAGGAGAGAGGAGGAGCTTATGATGACATTTCGATTAGTCACGGTCTTGTGCCTTTTTGTTCTTTTCTTCTTTTTGTTTATGTGATGTTGTTTGCTATTGTGTGACGTTGCTTGCTATCATTTTCTAGCATGCTCTGTTACATGATGTTTGCTGTTATCTATTATTTTGTGATGTTATATGATGTGTGCTGTTGTGTGATGGTTTTGGGCTTTTATATTGTGTTGTATGATGCTATGTGACGTGTGTTGTTAGGTGTTAGGTTATGTTATGTGCTGTTAGGTGGTGATGTGTGCTGTTAGGTGATGCTATGTGCTGTTAGGTGATCTGTGCTGTATAGTATGATTTTATGTTACACTATGTGTTATGTGATGTGTTTTGCGATGTCAAATGCTATGCTACGTTTTGTAGTGATATGTGACACGTGCCATTCTGTGATGCATGTTGCTATGTGATCTTTGCTATCATGTGATGCGTTGTTTTGCAAGGTGTGTTTCTATGTAGTGTCTGTTGTTATGTGATACTGTCTGCTGATAGGTGATGTGTTTTAGAATATGACAATGTGTCGGGTTGTATACCTTATTGCTTTGCTGATTTGTACGTTGTGGGCTGGTTTGTAATGTTGCGGGATGTGTTGTACTGTCGTGGGTTGTGTTGTACTGTATAGGCTAGGTTGTACTGTTGTGGGCTGCATTTTACTGTTGTGGGCTAGGTTGTACTGTTGTGGGATGTATTGTATTGTTGTGAGCTGTTGTACTGTTGTTGGCTGTGTTGTACTGTTAGATGATATGTGTTTTTTATGTGATGTGAGCTGTTTTATTATGTTGTGTGCTGTTATGTGATGCTGAGTGTTGTTGTGTGATGTGCTGCTATGTTATGTGCTAAGTGTTATGTGACGTGTGCAGTAATGTGTTGTGTAATTGTGTGCTGTTTGGTGCTGTTGTATACTGTTATGTCTTGCTGCTGTGTGCTATTTTGCTCTCTTAATGTGCTGTTGTGTACTGTTGTCTCCTTTTATCATATGTGCTGCTTTGTAAAATATGCTGTTGTGTTATGCTGTGTTATGCTGTGTTATGCTGTGGTGTGAGTGAAGCTACGAAGGTTACTGGAGTCAGGTTACTCTGGACAGCCTTCCACACTGACCTCACGAGGGATGGGTCCTTTTCTTACCACAGCTGCTCACACGATACTTTTTTCACCACTTGTCCTCTCAGCCTGTCCTCGCAGTCTTTCCTCTCAGCCTGTCCTCTCAGCCTCTCTTCGTAACCTGTTCTTTCAGTCTGTCCTCGTACCCTGTCCTTGAAGCCTTTTCTCTCAATCTCTCCTTGAAGCCTGTCCTTGCAATCTGTCCTCGTTACATGTCCTCGCAGCTTGTTCTTCAGTTATCGGCAGCTTTTTCCGAAGAATTGTTTTTGATAATTTTTGATAATTTTTATTGTATAAATATAATATTTGTTATCCTCAGTTATATTACGTTAGGTTACATTAGGATAGGATAGGATAAGTTATCTTAGGTTAGGTTAGGCTAAGTTAATGTAGGTTATTTTAGGTTAGGTTTTGTTAGGTTAGGTTTTGTTAGGTTATGTTAGGTTATCTTAGATAACTAAGCAAATTGTACAATAGTTAGGTTTAGTTAGGTTTCCTTAGAGAGTTAAGGCAAATATACAACAGTTAGGTGTCTTTAATCCGATAAATTTCTCCTACACAGGAGGCTTCATCAGTAAAGTGCAGAGCAAGCAAATATAGAGACAACAGAAACAGTATAAAGATTATGTGGTCAGTCCATCAGCTTTGATGGTCGCCATATTAGCTTCCTCTGTACTCAACTGAAGAAGTCTATTGCGTAGGCGAAACGTTTCAGAATAAAGATTCTTACGTCTCTCTTTATGTATCATTATAATATTGCTACGCTATTTCAGGTTAGGTTACGTTCAGCAATTTTTGGTTATGTTAACCTAGGTTAGTTAGGTTAAGGTTAATATAAGTTAATTAGGTTAGGTTTCTTTCTGCATATTAACAGATAATTAACAAAGCGACAGTGTCTGTGTGTGCTTAATATGTGTGAAGTGCTGTGTGTGTACTCACCTAGTTGAGGTTGCAGGGGTCGAGTCGAAGCTCTTGGCCCCCACCTCTTCACTGGTCGCTACTAGGTCACTCTCCCTGAACCGTGAGCTTTATTATACCTCTGCTTAAAGCTATGTATGGATCCTGCCTCCACTATATCGCTTCCCAAACTATTCCACTTACTGACTACTCTGTGGCTGAAGCAATACTTCCTAACATCCCTGTGATTCATCTGTGTCTTCAACTTCCAATTGTGTCCCCTTGTTGCTGAGTCCAATCTCTGGAACATCCTGTCTTTGTTCACCTTGTCAATTCCTCTCAGTATTTTGTATGTCGTTATCATGTCCCCCTATCTCTCCTGTCCTCCAGTGTCGTCAGGTTGATTTCCCTTAACCTCTCCTCGTAGGACCTACCTCTTAGCTCTGGGACTAGTCTTGTTGCAAACCTTTGCACTTTCTCTAGTTTCATTACGTGCTTGGCTAGGTGTAGGTCCAAACTGGTGCCGCATACTCCAATATGGGCCTAACGTACACGGTGTACAGGGTCCTGAACGATTCCTTATTAAGATGTCGGAATGCTGTTCTGAGGTTTGCTAGGCGCCCATATGCTGCAGCAGTTATTTGGTTGATGTGCGCTTCAGGAGATGTGCCTGGTGTTATACTCACCCCAAGATCTTTTTCCTTGAGTGAGGTTTGTAGTCTCTGGCCCCCTAGACTGTACTCCGTCTGCGGTCTTCTTTGCCCTTCTCCAATCTTCATGACTTTGCACTTGGTGGGATTGAACTCCAGGAGCCAATTGCTGGACCAGGTCTGCAGCCTGTCCAGATCCCTTTGTAGTTCTGCCTGGTCTTCGATCGAATGAATTCTTCTCATCAACTTCACGTCATCTGCAAACAGGGACACCTCGGAGTCTATTCCTTCCGTCATGTCGTTCACAAATACCAGAAACAGCACTGGTCCTAGGACTGACCCCTGTGGGACCCCGCTGGTCACAGGTGCCCACTCTGACACCTCGCCACGTACCATGACTCGCTGCTGTCTTCCTGACAAGTATTCCCTGATCCATTGTAGTGCCTTCCCTGTTATCCCTGCTTGGTCCTCCAGTTTTTGCACTAATCTCTTGTGTGGTACTGTGTCAAACGCCTTATTGCAGTCCAAAAAAATGCAATCCACCCACCCCTCTCTCTCTTGTCATACTGCTGTCACCATGTCATAGAACTCCCGTAGATTTGTAACACAGGATTTCCCATCCCTGAAACCATGTTGGCTGCTGTTGATGAGATCATTCCTTTCTAGGTGTTCCACTACTCTTCTCCTGATAATCTTCTCCATGACTCTGCATCCTATACATGTCTGTGACACTGGTCTGTAGTTTAATGCTTCATGTCTGTCTCATTTTTTTAAAGATTGAGACTACATTTGCTGTCTTCCATGTCTCATGCAATCTCCCTGTTTCGATAGATATATTGAATATTGTTGTTAGGGGTACACATAGCGCCTCTGCTCCCTCTCTCAGGACCCATGGGGAGATGTTATCTGGCCCCATTGCCTTTGAGGTATCTAGCTCACTCAGAAGCCTCTTCACTTCTTCCTCGGTTGTGTGTACTGTGTCCAGCACTTGGTGGTGTGCCCCACCTCTCCCTCTTTCTAGAGCCCCTTCTGTCTCCTCTGTGAACACTTCTTTGAATCTCTTGTTGAGTTCTTCACATACTTCACGGTCATTTCCTGTTGTCTCTCCTCCTTCCTTCCTTAGCCTGATTACCTGTTGTTTTCCTCCAGATGTGGCTGTATAACAGTTTCGGGTCAGATTTAGCTTTCGCTGCTATGTCGTTTTCATATTGTCGTTGGGCCTCCCTTCTTATCCGTGCATATTCATTTCTGGCTCTACGACTGCTCTCCTTATTCTCCTGGGTCTTTTGCCTTCTATATTTCTTCCATTCCCTAGCACACTTGGTTTTTGCCTCCCTGCACCTTTGGTTGAACCATGGGCTCACCCTGGCTTTTTCATTATTCCTGTTACCCTTGGGTAAAAACCTCTCCTCAGCCTCCTTGCACATTGTTGTTACATATTCCATCATCTCATTAACTGGCTTCCCTGCCAGTTCTCTGTCCCACTGAACCCCGGTTCAGGAAGTTCCTCATTCCCGTGTAGTCCCCTTTCTTGTAGTTTGGCTTCATTCGTCCTGGTCTTTCTGCTCCCCTCTCCACTTGTAGCTCTATTGTGTATTCGAATCTTAAAACCACATGATCGCTGGCCTCAAGGGGTCTTTCATATATGATGTCCTCAATATCTGCACTACTCAAGGTGAATACTAAGTCCAGTCTTGCTAGATCATCCTCTCCTCTCTCTCTTGTAGTGTCCCTTACATGTTGGCACATGAAGTTTTCCAGTACCACCTCCATCATCTTAGCCCTCCATGTATCTTGGCCCCCATGTGGGTCCAAGTTCTCCCAATCGAACTCCTTGTGGTTAAAGTCACCCATGATCAGGAGCTTTGCCCTGCATGCATGAGCTCTTCTGGCCACTGCAGCCAGTGTGTCAACCAAACCTCTATTGCTCTCGTCATACTCTTGCCATGGCCTCCTGCTGTTCTGTGGTGGGTTATACATCACTGCAATTACCACCTTGGGACCTCCAGAGTGAAGCGTTCCCACTATGTAATCACTTTCTTCTCAGCTGTCTCCTCTCTGCAGCTCATCAAAATTCCATCGGTTTTTGATCAGCAGTGCCACCCCTCCACCCCTCCCTGTTCCCTCTGTCTTTCCTCAAGATCTGGTATCCTGTTGGAAAGATGGCATCTGTTATCATACCTGTAAGCTTGGTTTCTGTGAGAGCTATGATTTCCGGTGATGCCTCTTTGACTCTTTCGTGCCACTCCTCCCACTTATTTGTTATTCCATCAGCGTTTGTGTACCATACCTTCAGTTTCCTTTCCAACACTGTGGTTTGGGGGGCCTGTGAGGGTGGGAGACCTGATAGCATACTGTGGGATTCTATAGCTGAGTGATGGGTGGAAGCTGTGGGTATGGATTGTAGTGTGTGTTGGGATGGTGTGATAGGTTGTGGGGTTCTGAGGATAGTTGTGTGTGTGCTTGCCCTTGCTGCTCTGTTCTGCTCTGACTGACCTCTGCTGGTTCGATCCTTGTCTCCTTTTCTAGCTCCTTTCGCTTTTTCGTCTTCTCCCTCAGCTGCTGTCGTTCTGTGTGTGTGTGTGTGTGTGTGTGTGTGTGTGTGTGTGTGTGTGTCTAACTGTATTCGATTAGTGTCTGTGTGTTTTAATTCTGTGTGCGTTAATTCTGTGTGCGTTTCTGGCTCAAACGATTATTAATCAGTGAAGCTAATTCATGAGCCCCTTTTGGGAGAGGGTAAATTCGGATCAGTAGGCCTATTGGATTCCTCTTTTTAAATCTCAGATATGATTTTTAGCTACGTGTTTACATTACGTCTTATGTGCTTACTAGGCTGACCACAGCAATATTGTATTTCAACAACAACACATTGTCTTGACTCACGAAATCGTAATGACACGATTGCTGGTAGTCCCAACATGTTCCCTCCTCAGTTAATGTTGGAGGTCTTAACATGTTCCCCCTCAATGTTGATGGTCCCAACACGTTCCCCCTCATTTATTTGCTGGTAGCACCAACACGTTCCCTTCTTTGTGATGATGGTGGCCACAGCACTTTTCCATCACATTTTATGATACTGGTGACCCTAACACATTTCTCTCTTTAAATGTTGGAGGCTCTAACACGTTTCCCTCATTATAATGTTGGAGACCCCCAATACGTTTCTCTTCTATTGCTGGAGGCCCCCAATACGTTTCTCTTCTATTGCTGGAGGATCCAACATCTTTCCTTCTTTATAATGCTGATAGCCCTAATACCCTCCCATCTTTATAATGCTGATAGCCCTAACACGTTTCCTTCTTTATAATGCTGATAGCCCTAACACCCTTCCATCTTTATAATGTTGATAGCCATAACACCTTTCCATCTTTATAATGCTGACAGTCCTAACACCTTTCCATCTTTATAATGCTGATAGCCCTAACACCTTTCCATCTTTATAATACTGATAGCCCTAACACCTTTCCATCTTTATAATGCTGATAGCCCTAACACCTTTCCATCTTTATAATACTGATAGCCCTAACTCCTTTCCATCTTTATAATGCTGATAGCCCTAACACCTTTCCATCTTTATAATACTGATAGCCCTAACACCTTTCCATCTTTATAATGCTGATAGCCCTAACACCTTTCCATCTTTATAATACTGATAGCCCTAACACCTTTCCATCTTCATAATACTGATAGCCCTAACACCTTTCCTTTCTTATATCAGAGGTAGCCTCAACACGTGTCCTTTCTTATATATGGTGGTTTCCCTAACATATTTCCCTTTATAATGCTGGTTGCCGCAACACATTTCACTCCTTATACTTCTGGTAGTTCCCAATACATTTCGCTCTTTATAATTCTCTAGCCCCAACACATTTACTTTATAATACTGGTAGACCAACACATATACATTATAATATAGTAGCCCCAACACATTTACATTATAATATGGTAGCCCCAACACATTTACATTATAATATGGTAGCCCAAACACATTTACATTATAATATGGTAGCCCCAACACATTTACATTATAATATGGTAGCCCCAACACATTTACATTATAATATGGTAGCCCAAACACATTTACATTATAATATGGTAGCCCAAACACATTTGCTTTACAATACTGGTAGTTCCTATAGGTTTCCTTTCTGATCTTCCTGGGCCCCCAACACATCTAGGCATAGTGTCGGGCCCCCTTGACCCCCTGTAATAAAAGAATTAGCTGTATCTCATTTACGAGGTGCGAAGTGTAAATATATTAATTTAAAGAAACTAACAATGTCGTTTGCAATTTATTTTAAACCAAATAAAATGAAAATCGAAGTTATTTTACTGATCACGTGTAAATATTACAGTTGTGGACTGACATACTTACGTAAAGAAAATATGTAGAAAATAATTCTTACAGTGCAAATATTAGTTACACATCAATAAAATTCAAAACTCAGATGGTTTGAGTATCCTAACATAAAAATCATGATGAAATAGCAGTAAGAGAATAATTTTTTTTTATAATATTAAACTTCTGGTTAGCTAGTTTTGTAATTAAAAGGCGACCTTCAGGTTTCACAGCAAGTAAACAAATCAATAATGCCATTCAACCCAAGTTTTCTTGCCATGAGAGCTACCATGCCAAAGCACCTAAACTATTTAGTGGAGTCTGACACACACCGCATTTATTTGACTTTTCCGAGAATACTGGATGAACGTTCTGCCTCTGCAACCATAA
>NW_027195714.1:40000-50000 GCF_038502225.1 Cherax quadricarinatus
GTAAGTAGAAGTAGCAAGACATACCTGTTATCCGGGGTGCTTATGAGACAGTAAAAAGACACCATCAATCCTATCATGTAAAATAACTACAGGTTTCCGTTTTACACTCACTTGGCAGGATAGCAGTACCTCCCTGAGTGGTTGCTGTCTACCAACCTACTACCTAGGTCCCATATGTGCATATATATATATATATATATATATATATATATATATATATATATATATATATATATATATATATATAGTGCCGAATAGGCAGAACTTGCGATCTTGGCTTAAATAGCAACGTTCATCTTGCCATATAGGACAAGTGAAAATTTGTGTATGCAATAATTTCGCCAAAATCATTCTGAACCTAACGAAAAAAAAATGTTTCACTGTGTTTGTTTAGTATTAAATTTTTGTAAACGTATTTAAAATATATTTAGTTGGGTTAGGCTAAAATAAATTGTTCTTGTTATAATAAGGTTAGGTAAGTTTTCTAAGATTCTTTTGGTGCAAAATTAAAATTTTTTACATTAACAATAATGAAAAAATTATATTTTTCAAAGTATAAGAGAAAATTTTAGAAAGGACTTAATTTTAAATGAGTTCTTGCTAATTGACCAGTTTTACATATTCGGCACGACATATATATATATATATATATATATATATATATATATATATATATATATATATATATGCATATGATATATATATACAGTATATATATATATGAATTCAGAATATGCAAAACAACCACTGTGAAAGAATAGAGAAATTCCAAGCGCTTTCGTGACTACTCACATTGCCAAGGAACAATAAAAGTAATGCATCAAAGGAAGGCATATAAAGGGTCTAGATCACACCTCACTATCACATCCCACAACAAAGCAACACCTGACGTGCAGGAGACTCGAACGTATGAACCTTGGAACAAGGTACGCAGTGCTTTACCAATCTACCCACACTGGACAATGCCAGTGTTCGGAACACTGCAGCAGCCTCGCTCGTCCAACTACATAGGTCCTTTACACAACCCTAGACATGTGTGAAGGACCTGTCTAGTTGGGCCAGCGGGCCTGCTGTGGTGTCCCCTTTCTTGAGTTGCGCGTCAGGTGTTGCTTTGTTGTGGGATGTGATTGTGAGGTGTGGTCTAGACCCTTTATATGCCTTCCTTTGATGCATTACTTTATTGTTCCTTGACAATGTGAGTAGTCACGAAAGCGCTTGGAATTTCTCTATTCTATCACAGCTATTGGAGGATAGATAGGCTAATGAGAGCATAGGCAATGGGGTCCAAGAGGTATGTGGTAGGTTTAAAAATGTAGTTTTAGAGTGTTCAGCAGAAGTTTGTGGTTACAGGAAGTGGGTGCGGGAGGGAAGAGGAGCGATTGGTGGAATGATGATGTAAAGAGAGTAGTAAGGGAGAAAAAGTTAGCACACTGGCCGATTCCCACCAAGGCAGGGTGGCTCAAAAAAGAAAAACTTTCACCACCATTCACTCCATCACTGTCTTGCCAGAAGGGTGCTTTACACTACAGTTTTTAAACTGCAACATTAACACCCCTCCTTCAGAGTGCAGGCACTGTACTTCCCATCTCCAGGACTCAAGTCCGGCCTGCCGGTTTCCCTGAATCCCTTCATAAATGTTACTTTGCTCGCACTCCAACAGCACGTCAAGTATTAAAAAGCATTTGTCTCCATTCACTCTAATCAAACACGCTCACGCATGCCCGCTGAAAGTCCAAGCCCCTTGCACACAAAACCTCCTTTATCCTCATCCTCCAACCTTTCTTAGGCCGACCCCTACCCCGCCTTCCTTCCACTACAGACTGATACACTCTTGAAGTAATTCTGTTTCGTTCCATTCTCTCTACATGTCCGAACTACTTCAACAACCCTTCTCAGCCCTCTGGACAACAGTTTTAGCAATCCCGCACCTCCTCCTAACTTCCAAACTACGAATTCTCTGCACTATATTCACACCACACATTCCCCTCAGACATGACATCTCCACTGCCTCCAGCCTTCTCCTCGCTGCAACATTCTTCACCCATGCTTCACACCCACATAAGACCGCTGGTAAAACTATACTCTCATACATTCCCCTCTTTGCCTCCAAGGACAAAGTTCTTTGTCTCCACAGACTCTTAAGTGCACCGCTCACCCTTTTCCCCTCATCAATTCTATGATTCACCTCATCTTTCATAGACCCATCCGCTGACACGTCCACTCCCAAATATCTGAATACATTCACCTCCTCCATACTCTCTCCCTCCAATCTGATATCCAATCTTTCATCACCTAATCTTTTTGTTATCCTCATATCCTTACTCTTTCCTGTATTCACTTTTAATTTTCTTCTTTTACATACAATACCAAATCATACACCAACCTCTGCAACTTCTCTTCAGATCCTCCGAAGAGCACAGTGTCATCAGCAAAGAGCAGCTATGACAACTCCCACTTTATGTGTGATTCTTTATCTTTTAACTCTACGCCTCTTGGCAAGACCCTCGCATTTACTTCTCTTACAACCCCATCTATAAAGATATTAAACAACCACGGTGACATCATACATCCTTGTCTAAGGCCTAATTTTACTGGGAAATAATCTGCCTCTTTCTTACATACTCTAACTTGATCCTCACTATCCTCGTAAAAACTCTTCATTGCTTTCAGTAACCTACCTCCTACACCATACACCTGCAACATCTGCCACATTGCCCCCCTATCCACCCTGTCACACGCCTTTTCCAAATCCATAAATGCCACAAAAACCTCTTTAGCTTTATCTAAATCCTGTTCAATTATGTGTTTCACTGTAAACACCTGGTCCACATACCCCCTACCTTTCCTATTCTCCGTCTTACTCTTAATTCTTTCAATAATAACTATGCCACACTTTACCAGGTATACTCAACAGACTTATCCCCCTATAATTTTTGCACTCTCTTTTGTCCCCTTTGCATATATATATATATATATATATATATATATATATATATATATATATATATATATATATATATATATATATATATATATATATATATATATATATATACAAAACAACCACTCTGAAAGAATAGAGAAATTCCAAGCGCTTTCGTGACTACTCACATTATCAAGGAACTATGACAGTTCCTTGATAATGTGAGTAGTCACGAAAGCGCTTGGAATTTCTCTATTCTTTCAGAGTGGTTGTTTTGCATATTCTGAAATCACCTGTTTACTGTGATCTTATTGCATATATATATATATATATATATATATATATATATATATATATATATATATATATATATATATATATATATATATATATATATATATATATATATATATATATATATATATATATATATATGTGTGTGTGTGAGTGTGTGTGTGTGTGTGAGTGTGTGTGTGTGTGGGTGTGTGTGTGTGTGTGTGTGTGTGTGTGTGTGTGTGTGTGTGTGTGTCTGTATGATTTCCCACATTAGTAAGGAAGATCAAATATGATAAGTCAACAGAAGACTTGCAAAGTTGAGATATGATCTCTCGTATGAGCTAATCATTGAGCGTGGGAATAGTGGAAATTCTGAATTCTCGTATAGTATTTTTGTGTCTTTTTACTAGGGGAATTGTCCACTGAGAATCACCGAGCGATTGATTTACAACATTTGAGGCTACAGATTCTCTCTTATATATATATATATATATATATATATATATATATATATATATATATATATATATATATATATATATATATATATATATATATATCGTGCCAAATAGGCAGAACTTGAGATCTTGGCTTAAATAGCAACGCTCATCTTGCCATATAGGACAAGTGAAAATTTGTGTATGCAATAATTTCGCCAAAATCATTCTGAACTTTACGAAAAAAATATATGTCAATGTGTTTGTTTAGTATTAAATTATTGTAAACAAATCTAAAATATATTAAGTTTGGCTAAAATAAATTGCTCTTGCTATAATAAGGTTAGGTAAGTTTTCTAAGATTCTTTTGGTGCAAAATTATAATTTTTACATCAACATTAATAAAAAAAATATATCTTTAAACGTATAAGAGAAAATTTTAGAAAGGACTTAATTTTAAATGAGTTCTTGCTAATTGACCAGTTTTACATATTCGGCACGACATATATATATGGAAACGTACATACATGAATACATTAGGACACTCACAAGTATTGTGATGCACATGCATACATATGCACAATCATATTTTTACACATATATACTTATTAATATTTACAAGTGTGCTTACAAGCATGCAGGCCAACACACACACACACACACACACACACACACACACACACACACACACACACACACACACACAAAGGTTTGCAACAAGACTAGTCCCAGAGCTAAGAGGTATGTCCTACGAGGAGAGGTTAAGGGAAATCAACCTGACGACACTGGAGGACAGGAGAGATAGGGGGGACATGATAACGACATACAAAATACTGAGATGAATTGACAAGGTGGACAAAGACAGGATGTTCCAGAGATTGGACACAGTAACAAGGGGACACAGTTGGAAGCTGAAGACACAGATGAATCACAGGGATGTTAGGAAGTATTTCTTCAGCCACAGAGTAGTCAGTAAGTGGAATAGTTTGGGAAGCGATGTATTGGAAGCAGGATCCATACATAGCTTTAAGCAGAGGTATGATAAAGCTCACGGCTCAGGGAGAGTGACCTAGTAGCGATAAGTGAAGAGGCGGGGCCAGGAGCTCGGACTCGACCCCCGCAACCTCAACTAGGTGAGTACACACACACACACACACACACACACACACACACACACACACACACACACACACACACACACACACACACACACACACACACATATTTTTTCTATTTTTCTGCATTAGAATTTATTGACTGCCTTCTGCTATTCTTTATGTGTTTATTGTGGTAGAGTGGGCTGGGCTGCTGAGGTACAGGGATACCCTTCTCGGTGTGTGCAGTCATTAAAATGAATTTAGTTTATTTTTCTTCATAATCATCATTATCATCGTTTTCTTTTTCTTCTTCTTCTTCTTCTTCTTCTTCTTCTTCTTCTTCTTCTTCTTCTTCTTCTTCTTCTTCTTCTTATTATTATTATTATTATTATTATTATTATTATTATTATTATTATTATTTATACACACAGTGCGCTTAACCAATACGGTTCATAAAGAGGCACAAGGCTGAAAGCTCCAGTTAAAGGGGTAGTAGTGTGACGTATTAGTTAATGAGCTTACAAGGAAAACTGACGTTAGCATAATTATTATAAACAGAGGTACAACCAGGAGGCCTATGGTACCTGGCTGTAAGTCAGGTCACCAGTAAATGAACGATCAATGATGCCTGTGGTACCTGGCTGTAAGTCAGGTCACCAGTAAATGAACGATCAAGGATGCCTGTGGTACCTGGCTGTAAGTCAGGTCACCAGTAAATGAACGATCAAGGATGCCTGTGGTACCTGGCTGTAAGTCAGGTCACCAGTAAAGGAACGACGAAGTAGTAGTAAAAGCCAAGGCTTACACAAAAAGTAGTTGTTAATTTGAGTATTAGCAGTATTTACAGACTGTGTAACAGAGGAACAACAAAGAAGAAAGATGCCATACTTAGAGAGAGAGAGAGAGAGAGAGAGAGAGAGAGAGAGAGAGAGTATGCCCGCAGCCACTGGATCATAGATTCACACGAGAAAGGCAAGTTTGAGTAATCAGCCAGTGCTAGTGAGAGACTATTCTGCAGAGCTGGCTGTAAGTATAATGTCAGCTCGTCTGGTGGTCAAACCCTTATCTTGACTGATTGATATTTAAAACTTCCAGCCGTTCACAGTACAGTCGTTGGGCTGCAGTGACCATACGACAATAAACTGCCGGGTGTTGACTCATTATAAAGGGAATGCAAGATGCGGCTGGGAAAGGCACACCGAATACACTCAGTGCACGCCACAATAAGTTAGTTTCACGAAAAAGTCAGAGAATGTATCTGCACTGAAAGCAGAGCTTTCTGAAAAGAAAGCCAGCACAGCGAGCGTGCCCAGGCACTGAAAAAATATACTGAAAATGAATCCTACACGTTCGTTGATAAATTATACAATTATCTGATATTACTTTGTCAGTAAGTCTGACAGGCTTCAAAGACAGGCATTGGACTCTTCTCTACATATTTGTTTTTGAGTCTACAATGACGAATACACAATCGTGCCAGATCAGTTTCCCAAACATGATAGCGAGGAAAACAAGCCGACCAACAACTCAAGTGTAGTTTAATCAAGAACAACTTGTCTTTCATCCTGGACAAACGGCACTGCTATCAATCTCCAAACACTGTTAGACAAAATTGGAAAATAACATGAATAGGGCTCCAGGGCTGCGGAATGTGCTGAAGAGTCTGCAAAGCTTAGAATGACCAGGGATGAAGTCCGTGTTTGTTGGAAAAGTGACACAGCAAGCAATGAACGTGAAGGACGATGGGATGCGAAGAGTCAAAGCTTTGACGATCGTAAAATAATCCTTGGTAGTCATAGACGACAACAGATGAAGATGTAGGAAAAGAAGCAATATGGATGATAGCTGCATGAAGTGCATATAACTTTCGACATTGAAAAATGTTTTACCATGTAAGGAATCCTGTGACTCACCTGAAAAAACAACTTACACCATCAGAGGACTTGGAGCCATCAATGTACACAACATTTAGTTTCTAAAGCCACTTCATGGTCCGAGATAGGTTTTCCCTGATAGGTTTTCTCTGAGCTGTCATAAAAATCAAATTCATATTTCGAGTAGTTATTCGTAAGATTTATTACTTGAAGAGAATACATAATGCCTTTCCATCCATTCCTAACTTCTTCAATGAGCATTTTATTCGTCATTATGCGAGCCAAGTACCTTCAGTGACGATAGAGAAACAGTAGTAATCATAAGGTCAAGCCCTGCGTCATAAATTATCTATTGTGTCATTAGGATGGCAAACAATTCAGTTTGTAAGGTAGAATCCCTGATGATAATTCTTATCCGTAACTCATAATGGTTACTATAATTCTTACCTGGGCACGTTTCGTTTCAATAGACTCCTGCTTGGACCTATCACTGTATATACTATCTAACATTTTATTACTAACATTTAAACAAGAAATTTCTTCATGAGCAGTTGGCTTTACAAGTGACTTAAGAAAGGTATAACTAGTGGTAACTTTACTGGGAGGGGTTTAAGATATGCGATATTAAAGAAATACAACTTTTATGTAGGGGTAAAATGATCTCATTTCTAGAGATATACAGTTTATGAAGACTACATAATTTAATATAACCGGATTTTTGACAAATCATTTATATATTTTTTTATTTAAAGGCAAATTGCAAGGTTTATATAGAGAGTTTGATTCATTCCTTCGCATCCTAATAGGAAGAGCAATGATAATTTCATTTATCCTTTTACTAATAATAGGAAGAACAACCTCCTGGTATATAAGAACCTTGGTAGTTTCAGGACATCTGGGAATAATTCTGGGGTCGTAGTTTTGCATTAACTCCAAGGGCCTGAGAGATTTTTCTTAAGTTCATATTAAGATAAGAGCAGCATAATTAGTTCAGGGTATAATATTCCTATGCTTACATTAGTAACATCTCTGAGTGTATTTTTTCCATCATATATTTCTTATTTAATTGTGGTGCGATTGATTTTCTGAAGGCTGCGTCTACATCAAGTTACCTTGCAAATAAATGTCGTTTACTGCTCAGTAGTTTAATCTTAGGTAAGATGTGACGAGTCTCAATCAATTACTTATTACTTGAGCTTCATTAATAATGGTACTCGATGTCTTCTGCCCTGTTTCAGGGATCATGATGGTATCAACAGCATGAGTTTTAATAAAGAGCAGAGTATTAATAGACAACACTGAAAAAGCATGGAACTGAGAACTGCTTCCTGTGGTGTACCTAAAAAAAATTCTTAGTCTCACTTATGAAACCTTTATGAAGAACTGAAGAAACTCTGTTTGATGGGAAACTTATTATGTAGCTGAGAAGGTTATCTCTACTGTTCGTTTTTGCTAGTTTGTGTAGAACAATATTTCTGTTTTTCATATCATAGGCAGATTGTCAGTTAAGAACTGTAGTGAAACTGTTAGAAAAGTGTGCATGAGAATGGTGATAATACAATTCTGCACACAATCCCAGTCTCTAAAATCACAAGTTACATGAAAGTTGGTATCTTAGCCGATAATATCGTATACTGAGTATCATGATTTCAAATATTTATCAAAGACAAGAGAAAATGATATAAATGATTCCAGGAATAGGTACACTAAGTCTACTGGTGAAGGAATTAGGGACAACACCTTCAATGTAACTGACATTAAACAGTGCTAACAAGAGATTATCAGAGACCTATTTTGAAGTTCTAAGGAATTCGTAGGTTATTATCATTATTATTATTATTATTATTATTATTATTATTATTATTTAAAATTTACAAAGGTTGCTTAGTGTTTTCTCTCCTTTTGCTCCTACGATCGGTGAGTAAGTATCCAGTGTCAGTGACAAAATAAACTTTAATTTCCTGTGTGCTAGTGGGCTCGCAGTTTTCTTTACCATTAATCCAAAAAGTAAATGAAATTATTTCTGTTATATCATTTGAGAATAATTATTTTTCTTCTGCATTTATCTCTGAGGGTTGAGTTATGGAAAATGATCAGACAGAAGATCATCAAATGTAACAGTCATACGCTGGATATAAGGAGTTGAATCCTAGGCTTCAGGTTTAACATGCTTCCCTGTATGAATAGGCTCAATAATGCAGACTATTCTAGCATTATCATGTCCATTCAAAAATTTAAATAGTTTAATTTTGTTGATATTAGCCACAGATTCTACATTATTCTAATATCTGGTAGCGTAGTGCCCAAGAATATTTGTAAGTATACTTTTAATGTGATCAGGTAAAGCATCAAGACGAAACTGATTAACTGGAGCTCAAAAAAAATGAACATATTATTAGAGAAATTGCATGCAAACCTCGTCCAATTAAAATCCTTTTCTGTTTTATTGTTAAAATTATGAGATTATGACAACAAGGTCGGTAACATTACTAAAGTCATGAAAGGAAGATGACATAGTGACAGTATTACTAAAGTCATGAGAAGAAGACGAGAAAGTCAGCATCTCTACTAAAGCCATGAGAAACAGGCAACATAAATAGATTTGATACTAAATTCAAAAGAGACAAGCGAGAAAGTCGGCATCATTGCTGAAGTCAGGAGAGGAAGCCGACAAAGTCAGGTTCATTACCGAAATCGTAAGAAGTCAAAGTCAGCATCATTGCTAAAGCTGAGATAGGCAGACGACAATATCAGCATCATTACTGAAGTCATGAGATGCAGAAGACAAAGCCAGCATCATTACTGAAGTCATGAGAGACTGAACACAAAATCAGCCTCATCACTGAATAATCAGGAGAGATTTTGTAGATAATGTCAGCATCATTACGGGAGAGTCAGAAGAGACTTTGAAGACAAAGTGAACATCATTACAGAAGAATCAAGAGAGACTCTGAAGACAAACTGTGCATCATTAAAGAAGAGTCATGAGAAAAACGGAGAAATCCTAATGATACATTCGTCTCTCGTTAAGTAAAATATCTTAAAATATCTTGAGAGGAGAATTAGCACCGCGGGTAAATTGGCAATAACTTACATGATGCGCTTAATGACCAATTCCCAGGTAATTCTCCGAGCTGCAGAATTGTTCTCGTTCATATACGTCACCACTGTTAGTTATGGTGCCACTGTTAATTATGGTGCTTTTGTTTGTTATAGTGCCCCTGTTATTTATGGTGTCACTTAATTATGGTGTTTCTGTTAGTCATAATGTCACTGTTAATTATGGTGCCACTGATAATTATGGTGCCACTGTTAGTAATGGTGATTCCGTTATTATGGAGTCACTGTTAGTTATGGTACCACTGCTAATTATGGTGCCACTGTTAGTAATGG
>NW_027195714.1:55000-143203 GCF_038502225.1 Cherax quadricarinatus
CCAAGCAGTTTATAGAAACTTCCCTTCACTTTATCCCTTCATAGAATCGTGTTACAGTGTGACTTCCAAACTATTGTTTGGGGACCATGAAATTGACTCATGTGAGGGCGTGCAACAGGGGGACCCTCTCGTCTCTTTTCTATTCTGTTTGGTCATCAAGGAAGTCACAGAAGCACTCTTCAGCGAGCTCAATATCTGGTTCCTGGATGATGGTACCCTAACTGGCACAACAGAATCTCTCCTAGAGGACATCAGTAAAATTAAAGACATGGGAGAAAGCTTGGGCCTTTCTTTAAAACCTACCAAATGTGAAATAGTTTCTACCAATTAACAGATGATCCAGAATATTAGCACTCTCCTTGGTGCTCCTCTTGGGTCCAATGCCATCGATCTGATCCTAGAAAAAAAAGTCTCAGACCTCCGGACGATGGAAAGCAGGATGAAAGACATTGACACACACGATGCCTTCTACCTACTCACCAGGTGCCTGTCAATCCCAAAACTTACCTACTTTCTGAGATGCTCCCCAGCCTTCAGCAGTCCAAAACTCAAGGAATATGACTCTCTCCTTAAGACCATGCTAGAGAGTGTATTGAATCTTTCCCTTGAAGATGGACAGTGGTTGCAAGCCTCACTTCCGGTCAGGCTTGGAGGGCTAGGAGTATGCAGATCCTCCCAGATTGCTCTACTAGCTTTCCTGTCCTCTTCCATAGCATCAAACGCGTTGATAAGACAAATTCTTCCTGATACCCTCAGCAGGAATAGAAGACCCTAGCTATGCCAGTGCCATCACTGAATGGGAGACTCTTGCTGCTCCAGCACCAAACCCTAGTGCAGCACTGGCTCACAAACAGTCAAGCTGGGATGGCCCGATCGCTGAAAAGGTGCTTGCCAACATGCTCAGGGCTGCAACATCAGATAGGGAGATTGCCCGTCTCCAGGCTGTGAGCGCACATCACTCCGGGGACTTCCTCCAAACAGTTCCCATATCGGCAATGGGAACGCGACTCGACCCTAAGACCCTCCGTATTGCAGTGGCTCTGCGCCTTGCTGCCCCAATTCACACAGAATATACGTGTATTTGCGGCGAAGCGCAAGCAGACCAATACGGTCTACATGGTCTTAACTGTTCCAAAACCAAGGGCTGGCATGCAAGACACAATGAGGTCAACGACATCATTAAGAGAACCCTTGCTACAGCTGGATGCCCAGCCGAGAGGGAGCCCCGATCACTAGCAGCCAACAATACCCACAACCCAGCAAACCGCCCCGACGGGATCACCATCTATCCTTGGAAGAATGGCAAGCTCTTAGCATGGGACTATACCTGTGTGTCCACACTGGCTGACACCTATATCCATCACAGTGTGGGGCGACAGGGAGGAGCTGCTGACCACAGGGAGGAGTACAAGATCAGCAAGTACAGGGACATAAGCCAACAGTATCAATTTGTCCCAGTGGGATCAGAGACCTTGGGATCATGGGGAAAAAATGCCACACGTTTCCTTAAAGAATTGGGTTCCAGACTCATCGACACCACCAGGGACCCAAGGGCAGCCACTTTCATGTTCCAGCGCCTCAGCGTGGCCATCCAGAGGGGAAATGCTTGCTGCATACTTGGCTCGCGTCCGGCCTCGGAGGAGCTGGAGGAAATTCATGATCTTTAATACATTGTACCATTGTATTCATGTTTATGTTTTTCTGTAAATGTATTCTGTTTATTAATAAATGTTCACATAGAATATAAAATATAGGGGGTGGTAGGAGAAGAAAATATTCAAATAGCTCCGGGGAGAACCTTGAGTTTTCTATATATATATATATATATATATATATATATATATATATATATATATATATATATATATATATATATATATATATATATATATTATAGGTAGTAGGTTGGTAGACAGCAACCACCCAGGGGGGGTACTACCGTCCTGCCAAGTGAGTGTGAAATGAAAGCCTGTAATTGTTTTACATGATGGTAGGATTGCTGGTGTCTTTTTTTTTCTGTCTCATAAACATGCAAGATTTCAGGTACGTCTTGCTACTTCTACTTACACTTAGGTCACACTACACATACATGTACAAGCATATATATACACACCCCTCTGGGTTTTCTTCTATTTTCTTTCTAGTTCTTGTTCTTGTTTATTTCCTCTTACCTCCATGGGGAAGTGGAACAGAATTCTTCCTCCGTAAGCCATGCGTGTTGTAAGAGGCGACTAAAATGCCGGGAGCAAGGGGCTAGTAACCCCTTCTCCTGTATATATTACTAAATGTAAAAGGAGAAACTTTCGTTTTTCCTTTTGGGCCACCCCGCCTCGGTGGGATACGGCTGGTGTGTTGAAAGAAAGAATATATATATATATATATATATACATATATATATATATATATATATATATATATATATATATATATATATATATATATATATTATGATGTATAGTATCTTTCTCGCCTACATTCTAAGGAATTCATTTCAAGGGCCTTCAATATCTTCCGGTAATTTAATTTCATGACTCTGAGTTTATATGAGCTGTGAAGGTTCTCTGTACATTTTCCAGCTCCGCCTGCCTTGACGAGGAACTTTAGCTTAGAGACGAAGAATAACCTGAGAAACATAATCATTGGCTTGGTATCTCTTGTTTTAAAGATTTTAATTATTCAACTTATCTTTTTCTTGTAGTTTCAATAATAACATTCCAGTGCTCCATGAAGGTGAGTTGCTGACATTATCACTCCCAGGTCTCTCACATTTGACTTACGTTCTATTGAGTGGATTGACTTTGTCTTGTACTCCGATCCTGTTTTTATTTCCTTCATTTTTCCATAATGCAGTGAAAGTACGAAGACTATGTATTCCTTCAGATTACAAATATTCAAGAAGGAGCATAAACTGATGTATAATATTATGTAATATTCAATATCCTTTGAATAAAAAACGTTAATATAAAAAGCTGAAAATTATTCTTGTTTCATTAACAAATGTTTAAAATGATCACCTACAAACTAAAATAATTGAAAATATACAACAATGTACATCGAGGATAAGACCAGTTCTGTAAACAGAGCTGCAACCATTCCACCGTAAAGAGAGTTCTAACACTCATGCTCATTAAGCTCTGTTTCTTTTCTAAATAAAAGGTGGATGTAAAAAAATTAACTCCTGTTTCAGTAAGAGCTATATTACTGGAATTCTTTAACTCTCAAAGTTGTTAGTCTATTGCTGCATCCAATTTTGATGATAGAGAGAAAATGAAAGTAAACGGATGACAGACATTGACTTCGTCTCTTACTTCACGTAGACGATCACAGCCTTAGCTCAAGACGAAGCAAATCTCCAATCGCCAGCGAGGAAAGCTTCCCATCTTTCGATACATAGGTTGGTGACCGTGACTAAGGATAAATATCGGATCCAGGTGATAGCGCGTCCTGAATACCAATATTTACAGGTGTTCCTTTCAGGGTGACGGAAAGAGTATTGGAGAGGTACAGTACGCCTTAGGCGGTGATGGGGATATTGCAAGACATAATATCTTGGGGACGGTGATGGGTTATTGGAAGACACAATATCTCCAAGACAGTGATGAGGGTATTATAAGACACAGTATCTCAGGGACAGTGATGGGGTATTGCAAAATGCAATGTCTCAGGGACGGTTATGAGGGTATTAAAAGACGCAATATCTCAGGGACGGTGATGGGGGTATTGCAAGACACATTAACCAGGGACGGTGATATAGTTTAATAGATATAGTTAATAGATATAGTTTAATAGAGAAGGACCATGGGAGAAAATAATAAAGTACTAGATACTCAGAAGTTTAAATAAAACAGGCAGGGTACGGAGGCAAGAGGACATCGATGGATGCTAAGAGTTCATATGAAGCACAGGGATGCTAGGTAATATTTCTTCAATCTTAGTGCAGTAAACAAGTGGAAGGAGCTGGATGAGGGGGGCGCTGGAGGGTAATTACATGCAAAGTTTTAAAGAACAAACAGGCACAGTACTGTCACTTAAACAATACACAGATAACCCGCACATAGAGAGAAAAGCTTATAACTGTTCAGTCCGATCTGAACCATTTACAAAGTCACACTAACTGAAAAGAGGTTAGGTTAGGTAAGGTTCGTCAGGAAACAGGACAAATGTTTCCTGACGCGGGTCTTAGTCAGATAATGACCCGCCTTTGGAGCTTTGGTCATCTGACCGAGGCCTTCCGCTGGCTTACCGGTCCACCCCTTTAAAAATAATGATATAATTATTGGAGATGAATGGTTCAAAGAACCGACACGTTGTTAAATTGGACACATGTGCAACTCTTGGGTATGTTTATTGAGGAAAAGTTTCGCCACACAGTGGCTTCATCAGTCCATACAAAGGATAAACTTGAAGAACAGAAGGAGAATGAGGTAATCAGTCCCTTAACCTTGAGTCGATGTGGTCAGTCCATGAATCTTGAATAGAATACCTATTCTATTCAAGATTGATAAGGCTGCTAGTGGTGGTACTAGTAGTAATTTTAATTCCGTTTTGGCCCCTGATGGTATATATTTTACAATCCTTCAAATCTCCAGTGGCTTCTGTCCGTCACTGTTACACTTCCTCTTCCTTTTTTTCTGACTACCTGGTAGCTTTCTGAGAATTTTGCATATTTATTATTCCAGACCTAAAATTTAAAATTTAAAAATATGCCAGAAAACGCCACATACCCTTTCAAATATCAAAATATACAAGAAAGACGTTTCCCCTGTTTTTCTATATAAATGTTTTTTCTTTTTAATGGAACACACAACTTTTTTTAGCGACAATACCAGATTTATTTAGTCTACTCTTTTTTCATTGGCTATACATTTCAAGAAATCATTGAGCTTCCTTGCTTATTCCTGCATATTCGTTACTAAATCTGCTTGTTTCCCTGTGTACTGAAGTTTGATTTATTCAGTAATTCTTGCACCTCTCCTTAACCTCTCTGCATTTCTGAGTGGCACTTGGACTCTCTCTCTCTCTCTCTCTCTCTCTCTCTCTCTCTCTTTTTTTTTTTTTTTTTTTTTTTTTTTTTTTTCTTTTTTTTACACAGGGTTTGACAAGGTTAAGGATCCCTAGCTTTATTGACAAGCTATTTACAGGTTAAGGATTCCTAACTTTATTGGCAAGCTAAGAGCTGTTACCTACATCAGCTCATTTGAAAGCATTTTTATTGTTAAGAGACATACAAGTAGGGAACAGGATGAAGTTGGAGCCATCTGTGGGCCAGCATTTTCATTTGATCAACTGACTTTATCTCGTTGACATCATTATGCTGTACGAATGTGTTCCATACTCGAGTCATCCTGGGTATGTATGATCTCAGATGGAGTGATGTTCTGGAGAAGGGTACAGCCAGAGTGAAGTTGCTGCTTTCTGCCCGTCTTGTGGCATAAAAGCTTGTTTCACGCTGTCCTCGAAGTGGATCCAAGTGTGGTATTTTGACAATATTGGCCTTGTACATAACAGTAAGGCCACCCACATCCCTCCTATGTTGAAGGCTCTGCTGAAATGACAGATCTATCCAGGATGGGTCCAGGCGTGAGATGAGACGTCTTGCTCTGTTCTCTACTCTGTCAAGCAGTCGCAGATGAGAGGGGGGGAGGGAGGCAAACCAAGAAAGTGGAGCATACTCAAGGTGTGAGCGTACTTGCGCCTCGTACAGAATCTTGCAACCCCTACTGTCAAGCAGATGCGAGATACGGCGAAGTGCTGTAAGCTTCCTGGCTGCCTTGTTTGCAAGATTTACAACATGGTTCTTCATGGTTAGTTTGGAGTCAAATTTCACCCCAAGGATATCAACTTCTTCTCCAGGTGCCAACACCCTCCCATTCATCCTTACTACTGCACCAGCATTACCATCATGGTGCCTGGAGACGATCATCATTTGCGTTTTCTCAGGTGCAAATGTTACTTGCCATCTATTTCCCCAAGCTGATATAGCTCTCAGCTGGTGATTGATGTAGCTTAGAGCAGCTGGCATTTCTTCTCTTGGATAAGTGAATGTCAGTGTACAGTCGTCTGCATATGCATGTGATTCTGGGATTAGATGAAGAAGGTCGTTGAAGTAGACATTCCATAACAATGGACCCAGCACGCTTCCTTGTGGAACACTTGCCCCAATAGGATGTCTTGCTGATTCCGTTCCATTGAGAACTACACTTAGAGATCTACCATGAAGGTAATCACTGAGGAGACATAGCGTAGAGCCTGCAATTCCCAGTGCTTGAAGTTTTGCTAAGAGGCCCTGGTGCCACACCCGGTCGAAAGCGCCAGCAATGTCCAGTACTACCACACAGCTGACTTTAGATTCATCCAGTGACTGGTGCCACTTAGTGGAGAGGTTTAACAACAGATCAGCAGCAGAGTAACCTTTCCTGAAGCCATATTGACGATCACAAAGTAGTGAGTGGTAGTCAAAAAACTCTGTCATTTGTCTTGAGATTATTGTCTCAAGGATCTTACCAGTGATTGACAGGAGTGACACTGGCCTGTAGTTGCTGATTTCTGCTCTGCTCTTCTTTTTTTTACACTGTACTAGTCAGTGCTGAAAGATGCGAGTTAGAGGTGCTGCTAGCTGGTCTGCACATCTCAGCAATCTTGGGCTCAACTTGTCTGGGCCCACAGCCTTTTCTTGGTCAAGCGATTTAAGAAGGAAATGCACCTCCTCCTGCCTTATTGTCACCACTGACAGTTTTGACACAGTTCTTGCAGCTAGCCAAGGAGGGTCCCTTGCTGGATCAGGAACTTGCATTTTGGTAGCAAAGTGTTCAGCAAAGAGGTCCGCCTTCTCTTGACTACTAGTAGAGGTTGTCCCATCCTGTCGATTTAGAGGTGGAATGAGCTCATCAGGCAGATAACCTTGTCTGTCCTTGACTAGGGACCACCAGGTTTTGGAGCCTACCCTACCTGATGTTAGCTTTCTTTTAGTGTCCACCTCCCATTTAGCAATGGCCCACTTTTGAACGTCACCCATATGCCTACAGGCTTGCATGTGCAAGTTCCTGTTATAGGTGGTAGGATGTCTCTTATACCTCGCCATTCTTTGTACTTAGCAGTAGCAGCCTCTCTACAACGAAAGCCAAACCAAGGCTGATCTGTAAGCTTTGTCACATATTGCCGGTGAGGAATGTGTTCTTGTTGTAGATTAAGGATGTGTCAAGTAAAGGCTTTCACTTGGTTGTCAACATCCCCTTGGAGAAGAGCATTCCAATCTTTCTTTCTCTCTCTCTCTCTCTTTTCTTCGTGATTTGTATAAACATTTTCAATGCCTCTTGCAATTTTATTTTATTGCCTCCATTTTTCTTGGTACAGCTATGACATCCAGAGCCCTTATCCTTGAGCTCTTCTCGGAAATACTCTCATGTAAATATATTCCCTTCTTCTGTAGTCCCATTTTATGTTACTTCCTTCATTTCTTTCTCATTTTTATTTCTGCCAGGTTCTTAAAACTAAGTAGCACATTATCGCTAATCGTGTCTCATAATTACATTCTTACTTATTTTGCGTGTAAGCCAGATGAGATCTCATCTATTCTTCCCCTAGCCCTTTTTCACGCTAGTTGTTCTTCATGACATGATGGGTCAGAATATTCTTCGTTATTGCTTCAACAAGTTTCGGTCTCTATGTTTCTGGTCCTCCAATGAGGTCTCAGTTGATCCACTCATCGGGCTCTCAGCTGCTGATTTCAATATTTTAAGGAGTTTTCCAATTACTGTGATCATACTCCTGAATTGTTTGGTAAAGAATTATATATCACTGCTATAATTACTCTTTTTCTCTGGATATTACAATACCTTCTACATAATTAAAAATCCTGTTTCCAGATTTCCTAGATCCTCAAATCTTTATTGATTTTTGAACATCAATGCTACTCCTATTTTTTTTCCATTGATTTTTCTCACTATTTGGTAATCTTGGAATAATTTTTTTATTATTTACTAATTGTACTCACCTAATTGTGGTTGCAGGGGTCAAGACTCAGCTCCTGGCCCTGCCTCTTCACTGATCGCTACTAGGTCTTCTCTCTGCTTCCTGAGCTTTGTCATACCTCGTCTTAAAGCTATGTATGGTTCCTGCCTCCACTACATCACTTGCTAGGCTATTCCACATCCTGACGGCTCTGTGATTGAAGAAATACTTCCTAACATCCCTGTGACTCGTCTGAATCTTCAGCTTCCAATTGTGACCCCTTGTTTCTTTGTCCCCTCTCTGGAACATCCTGTCTCTGTCCACCTTATCTATTCCACGCAGCATTTTGTAAGTCGTTATCATGTCTCCCCTGTGTGTATGTGCGTGTGTGTGTGTGTGTGTGTGTGTGTGTGTGTGTGTGTGTGTGTGTGTGTGTGTGTACTCACCTAGTTGTACTCACCTAGTTGAGGTTGCAGGGGTCGAGTCCAAGCTCCTGGCCCCGCCTCTTCACTGGTCGCTACTAGGTCACTCTCCCTGAACCGTGAGCTTTATCATACCTCTGCTTAAAGCTATGTATGGATCCTGCCTCCACTACATCGCTTCCCAAACTATTCCACTTCCTGACTACTCTGTGGCTGAAGAAATACTTCCTAACATCCCTGTGATTCATCTGTGTCTTCAACTTCCAACTGTGTCCCCTTGTTGCTGTGTCCCATCTCTGGAACATCCTGTCTTTGTCCACCTTGTCAATTCCTCTCAGTATTTTGTATGTCGTTATCATGTCCCCCCTATCTCTCCTGTCCTCCAGTGTCGTCAGGTTGATTTCCCTTAACCTCTCCTCGTAGGACATACCTCTTAGCTCTGGGACTAGTCTTGTTGCAAACCTTTGCACTTTCTCTAGTTTCTTTACGTGCTTGGCTAGGTGTGGGTTCCAAACTGGTGCCGCATACTCCAATATGGGCCTAACGTACACGGTGTACAGGGTCCTGAACGATTCCTTATTAAGATGTCGGAATGCTGTTCTGAGGTTTGCTAGGCGCCCATATGCTGCAGCAGTTATTTGGTTGATGTGCGCTTCAGGAGATGTGCCTGGTGTTATACTCACCCCAAGATCTTTTTCCTTGAGTGAGGTTTGTAGTCTCTGGCCCCCTAGACTGTACTCCGTCTGCGGTCTTCTTTGCCCTTCCCCAATCTTCATGACTTTGCACTTGGTGGGGTTGAACTCCAGGAGCCAATTGCTGGACCAGGTCTGCAGCCTGTCCAGATCCCTTTGTAGTTCTGCCTGGTCTTCGATCGAATGAATTCTTCTCATCAACTTCACGTCATCTGCAAACAGGGACACTTCGGAGTCTATTCCTTCCGTCATGTCGTTCACAAATACCAGAAACAGCACTGGTCCTAGGACTGACCCCTGTGGGACCCCGCTGGTCACAGGTGCCCACTCTGACACCTCGCCACGTACCATGACTCGCTGCTGTCTTCCTGACAAGTATTCCCTGATCCATTGTAGTGCCTTCCCTGTTATCCCTGCTTGGTCCTCCAGTTTTTGCACTAATCTCTTGTGTGGAACTGTGTCAAACGCCTTCTTGCAGTCCAAGAAAATGCAATCCACCCACCCCTCTCTCTCTTGTCTTACTGCTGTCACCATGTCATAGAACTCCAGTAGGTTTGTGACACAGGATTTCCCGTCCCTGAAACCATGTTGGCTGCTGTTGATGAGATCATTCCTTTCTAGGTGTTCCACCACTCTTCTCCTGATAATCTTCTCCATGACTTTGCATACTATACATGTCAGTGACACTGGTCTGTAGTTTAGTGCTTCATGTCTGTCTCCTTTTTTAAAGATTGGGACTACATTTGCTGTCTTCCATGCCTCAGGCAATCTCCCTGTTTCGATAGATGTATTGAATATTGTTGTTAGGGGTACACATAGCGCCTCTGCTCCCTCTCTCAGGACCCATGGAGAGATGTTATCCGGCCCTATTGCCTTTGAGGCTTAGCCTGATTACCTGGTCCTTGACCGTTGTTTTGCTCCTGTTGTGGCTGGATAACAGTTTCGGGTCAGATTTAGCTTTCGCTGCTACGTCGTTTTCATATTGTCGTTGGGCCTCCCTTCTTATCTGTGCATATTCGTTTCTGGCTCTACGACTGCTCTCCTTATTCTCCTGGGTCCTTTGCCTTCTATATTTCTTCCATTCCCTAGCACATCTCTTTGGGTGAACCATTCCTGCGCCTCATTTCCATCTGACTAAACTTTGCTCTTAATGTCAAGGAATTTTTTTAATTAGTCCACCGGGCAGGTTGACACTAACTGGAGTTGTGTAGTTGCTTCTCCATGACGCCATTCAAAGGGGCGCCTTGATGTTAATAAGGGGGTTCTTGATCCAAGGATTTAGAGATATCCTTACATTTCTTGAACCAAACCTGATAATATCCCATTCCCTAGGCGCTGTATGACCCCTCTGGCTTTAGCGCTTTATCATGATTATATTAATGTCTTAGACTCTCGCCAGCTTCAGGAAACAACAACAACAACAACTACTACTACAGTCAGCACAAATACATCAACAACGAAAACAACAACAACATCAACCACAAGAGTTTCGTAATAAGTACTGAAATTAGTGATATACGAATTAAGACAATTATATAAAAAATAGTAAATCCGATAAAGAAAATTGTATAAAAAAAAATTCCTGTGGAAATTTGGAAAAGACTAATTTTTTAGTCAATAGTGACATGGTTAAATTAATCCAGAAGTGTACATTGCTCCGTAAATATGAGAGGAGCAGCAACCTGTGTACACCGAGAGGTACTCACAGAGTTGTACTCACAGAGTTGTACTTGCCGAGTTGCTTTCACAGAGTTGTGCTTACAGAGTTGTACTTGCCGAGTTGTACTCACAGAGTTGTACTCACAGAGTTGTTCTCACAGAGTTGTACTCACAGAGCTGTACTCACAGAGTTGTACTCACAGAGCTGTACTCACAGAGTTGTACTCACAGAGTTGTACTCACCAAGTTCCGAAGGGTGTGTGTCAAGACTCAGCTCATTGCTCTGCCTCATAAATTAGCCTGAATCATTTGGTTCCTGGCTTCTTGGGACCTGTCATAACTGCTCTTAAAATTACTCCTTAGTCACGTCAGAAGAAAGACAACTGTGAGAGATCAAGTGACGAGGTTGAAGGAGGGAAGAAACCTGATGGGGAATTGCTGAGAAGTATGCGAAGAGCGTAGCAAAGGTTTCAAAGAGGTCTTTAGAAAAGAAAGTTGAGAGTTACCAGAAGGAACTCTAGTCAGAAAAGATCAACAGGTTCTAGACAGCATCGACACAATAAGAGGTAATGAGATAACTAAAGGAGCACCCTAAGCACCCAGTGCTTAGGGAAGAAAAAGGGCCGGAATAAAATCCAAATGCAAAGGTGTACTAATCTCTCCAATCTCGACGGCTGCCAGATATTGGGGAAAAAAATATGTGTCAGCAAGATGTTGCTGGAGGTGGTGTAAGTGGGAGACCCGTTGACACTGAAAAGTGTGAGGCCTTTGACATCTGCTAGAAAAATGACAGGATGGATAATGAGAACCTTCAAAACTAGGGAGGCCAAGCCCATGATGACACTCTTCAGGTCACTTGTTCTATCTAGGCTGGAATATTGCTGCACACTAACAGCACCTTTCAAGGCAGGTGAAATTGCCGACCTAGAAAATGTACAGAGAACTTTCACGGCGCGCATAACGGAGATAAAACACCTCAATTATTGGGAGCGCTTGAGGTTCCTAAACCTGTATTCCCTGGAACGCAGGAGGGAGAGATACATGATTATATACACCTGGAAAATCCTAGAGGGACTAGTACCGAACTTGCACACGAAAATCACCCACTACGAAAGCAAAAGACTTGGCAGACGATGCACCATCCCCCCAATGAAAAGCAGGGGTGTCACTAGCACGTTAAGAGACCATACAATAAGTGTCAGGGGCCCGAGACTGTTCAACTGCCTCCCAGCACACATAAGGGGGATTACCAACAGACCCCTGGCAGTCTTCAAGCTGGCACTGGACAAGCACCTAAAGTCAGTTCCGGATCAGCCGGGCTGTGGCTCGTATGTTGGTTTGCGTGCAGCCAGCAGCAACAGCCTGGCTGATCAGGCTCTGATCCACCAGGAGGCCTGGTCTCAGACCGGGCCGCGGGGGCGTTGACCCCCGGAACTCTCTCCAGGTAAACTCCTCCAGGTATTGAGTGAATAGTTATATGACAATGATGAATGTCAGCACTCTTTGCTTGAACTTGTTAATATTTATCTAAGCTACAACAATGATACGGAATAATGTTGGTAAAATCATTGACAATATGTTAGGTAAAAGGACAAAAGTGAAACTAATTTGACATTTTATCGTGACAAAGTTTCGCTTGACAAAGCTCCTAGAGAGCGAAAAGTTGCCAAAATAAAATGTAGCATAACTTGTTCCCGTGTCCTTTTACTTAACAGTGATATGGAAGATTAGACCAGAAAGAGTCTTCTTCAGAGAGTAAAAGATAATTATGATGATCAAATGATTACCATATCAGTAAGTGGTAAGCCAAATATATTCAGTGTTCCTGATCTTTAGCATAGATTTTTTAGGGAGAAATCTGAGGGTCGCACGAAGCCACATCGTCATCTGACATATATATATATATATATATATATATATATATATATATATATATATATATATATATATATATATATATATATATATATAATTATGAGTGGCATGGCAGCGTTGATAGTACGTGATGAATTCAGAACCCATGTGCAAGATTGTTCAGAATATCCTGATATACGTGACCTCAACAATGCTAAATCGATGATCCCAGAATATCTTCATCACTTACTCCATGGAATTGCCAAATCGAAGATTGATATTCACACAGCTGCTGAAAGTCGATGTACTGCAATTGCTCAGAGAGTCATATCAACTTGTAGATCTAGGTCATTCGTATCACCACTTCTATTGTTGACAGCCATTCATTTCCACATGATATATGTATCTCGTGAACTTACTGATATGCTCAGGAGCTTGGCATAGGAACATAAGAACATAAGAATGGAGGAACACTGCAGAAGGCCTACTGGCTCATACAAAGCAGGTCCTTCTCAGAACCATCACTACCCAATGCTACCCATGAATACACTTCCGTACCCACGACACCAGTCTAACCCAGCCCCTCCCACTCATGTATCTGTCCAGTCTCTTTCTAAATCCAAGACCCTCGACTATATCACCCAACTCGGAAGATTGTTCCACGCATCTACGACTCTATTCGAAAACCAGTACTTACTTATTCCATTTCTAAATCTAAATTTATCCAGCTTAAATCCATAATTTCTGGTTATTACCTGGTTCAACATCTTCAAGTAATTACATTCTCATATAATTACAGAGATGTTCAGAGACTCGCTAGTGGGCTTGTCCAGGGAGCATTACTGACCTACTGTTTAATAATATTCACATAGGTAGTTGTTGACAATGCCGACATTATTGTGTTTACTTTAACAGACATGACACATTCCAGGTTGAGGAACTGAGTACCTCAAACTCCTTCTGATCTTCACCATTTTTCTTTGTATTGGACTAATGTAGCCACTGTGTGGTGAAACGTTTTCGAAGTAAAAATACCTACGTAATGCATATGTGTCTAATTTATCAAAGGAAGGAATAATGTGGAGAGGTATCATTCAAAATGTTTTTCGCCAGAGACATTCCATGCTAAGAGTTAACAGGAATGTTACTGTCTGTTAAGCCAGAGCCATTTCACTTTAAAATGCCAAATGCCGATCATGCTCTTTGGAAACGCAGCTTCGCTGTAGGACTCCAGCTAAGCCAATGCCCATCATGGAGTGGGATCATGCAAATGACTCGGTACAAGTCACCATGAAAGAGGCAGGATTGTAATTTCTCCATTCATCAACCAGGATACTGTCATCCTTTGCTCCATCCTTCACCCTCCACTAGCACAATCTACATAGCACTGAGTTTTGCACGAAAGCTATGTGGACAGTTCGAGTTTAGAACTTGCCCAGTGACTTTTGACCAGCCACTTTACATCAAATCCGCTGAGACAGTGACATCTTCACCAGATCTGAGTCATCTATGTGTAAGACTAGGAAGATTCCACATGCTATGTCGTAGTGGGTTATATGATGGCAGGTAGCAGGTTGGAAACTTTATTGAAGATTGTCAATATCTGCAAGACAGTGGTCAACATGTTAAGTGTTCACTCATATACCCGAGTACTACAAGTTACACTCCTCATCCGTACCCATAATATCTCTTCTGTTGAATATCTTTAGTTGCATGGCGAGGATTGATGTGGTACTTCTTACAAAGCAGCATGGGTTCGACTCCTTGACTAGTCGCAGAGTTGTTATTGATCAATACCACTTGTTCGTGGGTACAATAATATATATATATATATATATATAGATATATATATATATATATAGATATTTATTTTTATATTTATAGGGAGGTACCACCTCTAGAACTGTTATAGGGATCCTCATCCTCAGAGAAAAGAACAAACTTGCTTCAGGGAAAACTCAAGGTTCTCTCTGAAGCTGTTTGAGAATTTTCTCCTACCACCCCCTATATTTTATGTATATTTTATTTAAAGACAAAATACATTGACAAAACATTCACAAAAATACGATAGAAAGTAAAACAACATAGGTAACTCAGAGCTTATATATTATACAGTAGTCGCAAAAAATCTACACAATTCCAACGCAAAAAAAAAATCTATACACTACATTGTGGTGTATACATTTCACTTGAATCTCAGTCACAAAAAAGTGGGCGGAGCTTGTGATAGCTTAGTGTACTTGAGCCTGTCTTGCTCCAACGTTTCATATCACCTTACGCTTTAGTGCTCTTCCAGAGCTCCATGATGGAGGAGGAATGTTATGTTGTTACTCATTGTCCATTTTTTTTCACTTGACCAAACTTTGTCATGCTATGTCTTTGCTCCAAGTGGTTAGAATGGATCGAACTAAACTTTCAGTTGTAGAGAAGACTCGTGTAATCACCCTATTAGAGCAAGGCATGTCTGTGATATGCGTAGCCACAGACCTGAAGGCGACCAGGATGGCAATTTACAACCTCAAGAAAGCAGCTGCCTCACTCCCACCTGCACCACCTAGGAAAATGGAGTCTGGGGCCCCAAAAAGACTTCTCTTCGCACAGACAAGATCCTGAAAAGGGAAGTATAATCAGATCCTGCCATAACAGCTACAGACCTCATGAAAAAGCATCCTGCACTCCTGAAAGACGTCGCAGTGCTAACCATTCAGCACCGACTGCAAAAGGACCTGAAAATGCCTGCTCGACGTGCCGCCAAGAAACCCATGCTAACTGAAGCCATGAAGAAGAAACGGCTTCAATTCTGCAAGAAGTACAAGGATTGAACATCAGCCCAGTGGCAGAGGGTGATGTTCAATGACGAGAGTACCTTCAGCCTCGTCAGGAGCGGCCCTAAGACCGTCCGTCGTCCCAGTTGTGTGTCCCGTTATGACCCGCGGTACGCCGTGAAGACAGTAAAGCACCCTAATAGTGTTATGGTTCTGGGATGCTTTTAGTGGTTATAAGGGCAGAGGTGGACTGTACTTTCTTTCTAAGATGTTCAGAGACTCGCTAGTGGGCTTGTCCAGGGAGCATTACTGACCTACTGTTTAAAAATATTCACATAGGTAGTTATTGACGATGCCGACATTATTGTGTTTACTTTAACATACATGACACATTCCAGGTTGAGGAACTGAGTATCTCAAACTCCTTCTGATCTTTACCATTTTTCTTTGTATTGAACTGATGTAGCCACTGTGAAGGGAAGTAATTACACTGAGGTGTTAAGGGACCACATGCAGACATTTTGGAACATTCACATGTGTGATTTTTTTATTCATGATGGTGCCGCTGCCCATGTATATATTTAGTAATATATACAGGAGAAGGGGGTTACTAGCCCCTTGCTCCCGGCATTTTAGTCGCCTCTTACAACACGCATGACTTACGGAGGAAGAATTCTGATCCACTTCCCCATGAAGATAAGAGGAAATAGACAAGAACAAGAACTAGAAAGAAAATAGAAGGAAACCCAGAGGGGTATGTACATATATGCTTGTACATATATGTGTAGTGTGACCTAAGTGTAAGTAGAAGTAGCAAGACGTACCTGAAATCTTGCATGTTTATGAAACAGAAAAAAAAGACACCAGTAATCCTACCATCATGAAAAACATTACAGACGTTCGTTTTACACTCACTTGGCAGGACGGTAGTACCTCCCTGGGCGGTTGCTGTCTACCAACCTATCACCTACAATATATATATATATATATATATATATATATATATATATATATATATATATATATATATATATATATATATATATATATAGATATATATATGTATATCATACGCTTCATCACTGTCTTGATAGAGGTGCGCTTACAATACAGTTATAAAACTACAACATCAACACCCCTCATTCAGAGTGCCGGCACTGTATTTCCCATCTCCAGGAATCAAGTTCGACATGCAGGTTTCCCTTAATCCCTTTACTCCTTCCTTTACCCCGTCCTTTACCTCCTCCCTCCAGCCTTTCCTAGGCCGACCCCTACCCCGCCTTCTCTGCACTGCATATTTATACGCTCTCGAAGTCATTCTATTTCGTTCCATCCTCAAATAACACAAAAAAGGCACAATACCGTGACTGGAACGATACACAAATAACCCGCACATAAAAGAGAGAAGCTTACGACGACGTTTCGGTCCGACTTGGACCGAATGTATGAATCTTAATCCTGGCTTCGTCTCTGTAGATGCCTTCTTCTCCCACTACATTGTAAAATGCTCCAAACTTCAGAACACTCGTGACTTAACCTGACTCCTCAATTTTTCTTTTTCTTTTTCTTCTTCTCCCTCTTCCCCTTTCCTCTTTCCTTTTTCTCCTCTGGGTTGTCTTTCTCTCTTCTGTCTCGTGTTTCTGTTCCTTCTTCATTTATTTCACCACTTCCCCTTTCACGCACCTCTGTGCGCTTGCTCTCCCTCTGTGGGCACCTAGCTCCCTTGCAGTGCTCCCCTTCCTTTGTATTTGACTGGCTCGTCCTCCTTATTCCCCACTTCTACTACTAACACTACCTCTTCTATTACTACTACTACTACTACTACTACTACTACTACTACTACTACTACTACTGGAGAAATTGAGACACATGTGCGGCGTCTGGGTGTCTTTGTTGTGGACGTTTCGCCATCCAATGGCTGGATGGATGGCGAGGCGTCTACGATAGAGGTGCCCGGGTGTTGCGCATGTGTCTTAATTTCATCTTGTCGGTATTATATACCATGCTTGTACTACTACTACTACTGCTACTACCACCACCTCTTCCTGCCTATATATAGCCGTCTTGCTCCACTTCTGGTTAGTGTAACTTTGTAAATGGTCCAAGTCGGACCGAAACGTCGTCGTAAGCTTCTCTCTTTTATGTTCGGGTTATTTGTGTATCGTTCCATCCTCACTACATCTCCAAGCCATCTCAATAACCCTTCCTCAGCCCTCTAGAGAGAGAGAGAGTAAGTTGGGAGCTACATTATTAAAGTGAAGGAATAATAAGAGGTTAGAGACATATGTGATTAAAAACAGGCGAAAGGGAAAGGAAGATTATAAATATATATATATATATATATATATATATATATATATATATATATATATATATATATATATATATATATATATATATATTATAATATATATATATATAAACAAAACACTAAACCTTTGTTTTATGCAGCAGCGCTACTGTAGGAGAGCTGATCCTCCCTCCACTAATACCAGATCAGAGTTGCTTCCCGTGCACCAAGACTGTGAAGGAGCAGCTGGCTATAGACAAGGAAGAAAACTACAGTAAAACAGGTACATGCGAAGTGAACCTGGCAAAAAGAAAAACAAATTGATGGGTAGAGAAAGCGCCAAAAATGAAGGTGAATTTAATGGAAGAATATTATTATTATTATTATTATTATTATTATTATTATTATTATTATCGTAATTGTTACTATTATCTGTATCATTATTGCTATTAATATGATCAACATTGTTATCATCATTATTATAGGGCAGCTAAACAATTGGAGTGAGTCAGACATGATGAGATTGAGGTATATAGATTCAGTTCTTTGGATCAAGAGCCCTTCACCAGCAACAGTACAGCTTCCCACTTAGTGTAAATGTTAACTATAATAGTCATACGGCCAGCCTTGATGCTGGTCAAGGGCTTTTGATCAAAGGAAGTGCAGCTACCCTTCCTCTCATCAAATCTCATTAACTTTCATTCTCAGGTGCTGTGAGACTCTCACGGGTTTAGCGTTTCCCCATGAATGTAATATTAACTAATAATAATAATAATGATAATAATAATAATAAAAACGACAATAACAGGAAAAACAAACTCAACAACAACAACAGTTATAATAACAACATCAATAAATAGGTCACCCAACCTCTATGAGAAACGGCCGGCATTTTAACAACAACAAAAATAATAATAATAATATGGGGATGATGATGTATTTGTACCGCGCCGGGACATGGCAAGTATATAAAAAATAATTCAACGCTTATAATATTATTGCTACATACTACTACTACTACTACTACTACTACTACTACTACTACTACTACTACTACTACTACTACTAATAATAATAATAATAATAATAATAATAATACGTGATGCAGACTCAATGCTGCTGGATCATGAAATTGCCTATCTGTCAACGAGACGTAATTAATCATCGAGTTCATTTAGGGTAATGGATTTTACAGTTGTGAGTCGAAAAGTTTGACTGATTAATTACTTATGAAACACGAGGCGAAGCAATTTGTGAGTTAAGCGATCTCTTTATCGCTCCCTAATGAAGACAAAGCTAATAATAATAATAATAATAAAATTAATAACAATAATAATAATAATAATAATAATAATATATAAATAAATAAAAGTGATAATAGAGTGAGCTTACCACACAGAACTCAGACATAAAGTGATATCCTTATTACATACCAAACTTAGACAGCGAGAGATCTCGATATTGTCTCCAGAGTTCAGGTTTTGATCATTCTCTTCATTGTCTTTACAGCCGAAATAGAGATGTAAATCTATATTACATACCAAGCTCAGATAATGACCAATCTCCAGTCTTTTCAGACTTTATATGGAGAGTGATCTCCATGTCACATCTCGGGCTCAGAGAAATACGATTTTCTCTCTTGTCAATAATTTTCCCAAAAGCATTTGGCAGCATAGTAAAGCGTAACTATTAGAATTATTTTGGCCTAAAAAAGAGATTGTTACGGGAAACATTGTAACAGGCTTACCTTGTTTTGTGAAAATGTGTAATTTAGTTGGTGTTTGATGGTATGTTCATTGAGAAAAATAGGTCTCTTGGTGCTGGTCTCCGGCAAGCAGTCAGCTGCTGGGTGATTAAGGAACCACTGATGAGACAATGCTGGGCATCATTAAATAATGAATGATTTGATTTTGCTGGGTATTAATAATTAATTGCAGGTGAAGCAGTGAATCAGGTATCATTGAATATGTAAGCTCAGATGAGTAAGACGTGTGAGACAATACAGGCAGAAATAGGGGCAGGAAAGAGAAGTAATGACGTTAGGTACAGGACTCCATCACTGCAGGATGCTACTACTGCTCCTTCTCCTGTCCCTCATATTTCTAAAATGCTCAGGGTCCCAAGACTGAAACGTCTTCAGTGAAGGTGTCCTAAGTGAATGTATTCGTGTCCAATTTCCTTTAGTTGTCTACATTCTCTCGCCTTCTAACTACACTAAGTTGGTAATAAACAGTTGCTTGTTTACTAGAGTTATGTATCATTGTTTATACAATCACTGACATATTGACTCTAGTAAAGCAATATCACTGGTAAAGCAAGATCTGTCGTACCGGTGCTGGGTACCAGTAATTAAGCAACTGTTGGACTACAGCTGCTTGGTACCAGTATTTAAACAACTGCTGGCATACCGATGCTGGGAAACAGTAATTAAGCAACCTCTAGCGTACCGGAGTTAGGTTTCCACCCAATTAAAAGAGAAAGGCTCTCCTCGTGTGCAAGTATTATGTTCAATGGAACTCTGTTGGTTTTATTCCAAGTTAATTAGGGTTAAATCTCTTGGGCTTTATTGTCGGGTTTTCGTTCTAAGTTCCATCCCTGGATGATACGCAAAGAATAACGTAAACACTAAATAACAAGAGCAACCACCACATTGCAAGGTTTGTGTTATTCAAGAAATGACAGGTAATTAACGAATTAATTCTGGAAACTAGTTACATAAATTTCAGTAAGCCTACCTGGTACAGTAGGTCTCGCACTGGCCTGCGAGATTTAGAACTGGCTTATCATGGCTTCGAATTCCACTCCCGGGGGTTTTCTTCAGTCGTCATTATGAGTTCGTGTGTTAAACTTTAGATGGGTCGTGTACATTAGCAGTTTTTTTTACTCGTGAGGACAAAAGATTGGCATCATTTAAAAAATAAATATTACACCTTTATCAGGTTGGTCAAGTTGCCGACAGCAACAGAACGTTGCTACACGTCCCCAAACCAACCTGGGGCCAAATTCATTGACTTTCGGAAAAAGTTAATACGCCACCAGTCACTGGATCCTGGCACAGTCTGTTGCTGTTTGGTAATGCTTGTCTTCCTGTCCAACCCACCAGGGACAAGTTCTAGCAACATCAATTTTTTAGGGATGACAACCTCATCCATCTTCTCTCTACTGTGATAAATACCCGTCAGGTAAAAGCATAAAAATTTACATCCGAAGCCTCATAAATCAAAGCCCAAATTAGCAAGGAAATAGAAGAGAAATGCTATTCCATCACTTAGGATAATTACTAGTTAGGGTGCTATTGCCCTAGAAAACACACTGCAGCACTAGCTCTACAAGACATACCACACACAGCTCTAAACACGGACACACACAAGCCTACAAGGAACTTTTGATGCAGCCACAAAGTAGCCTACAGATGACCCTCGTCGAGCTTCCAGGGCACTTGATTGGAATAACTGGAGCTTTTCTTCCTTACCTCGGATCAGACTTGATTATCCCTCATTGTTTTCATGCCTAGGCGGTGCATGACTATTGCAAAGTGAGAGTTTCTCCATGGATATAAAAGAAGGCTCGTACTGAAGCAAGAAAATGTGTACTCCTAGCAATACTGATTTTGAAATACCGTAAATCGGACAGTTATTTACACGATCTCTGATTTTTTGTCATTAATGCAAATACCTAAAACTTTCATAACTAGAATATTATATAGAATTTACCTAGAATCTGCATGCCTAGAATGTTCATTTTCATTTTTTAAATTCTTAGAATGCTAATAATTTTAATTTTACTACCAAGATGGTTAGAATAGAAAAAATACACGAGGGATAGGAGTAAAGCTAAAGAAAACGAGAAGAGGAAGGTAGGATAACAGCCATGGCGGAGAATGTATATTATCAAGTAATTATTCTGAGCCACTACTGCTTAAAAGGCCATTAAACTTGTTATAAAAGTTATAATACGCTTACTCTATATAAGTAGCATGAAACCTTACACACACACACACACACACACACACACACACACACACATTATCTTATGGTATTTTCCATATTTGATTATCCTGAGCAGGGGAGGCGACCCCTCTCGTTCCTCTGGTAACTCCCATTCCTAAACCTTAATAATACAGAACAATTTCTAACATCCACTATTACACCAACCTCCAACCACCCATCACTTTTTATCCCCCTCATCCACATGCTCCTTCAGCCACACAAATGGTGTCATTCATCTGCCAAATCCATGTTGGATTTGGCCGAACATGTTCCAGGAAATCTTGAGAAATGGAGTGAGTGTTTAGGCTGGACAGGAAGCAAGATAATATGATGCAAAATCTGTTGAGGAAATGAAGCGAAGAGGAATGATCGTAGAAATTAGGTACAACGGGACAGATAACACAGGCATGTTGAATTCAATCATAGTCAGGATGACAAAGATTAGAGAGATTACGAATTTAAGGTTAAAAGTTCTCTTGATGCGATGAATAAGGTCTTAAGCGAGAGGAGTGTAGGTGCGAGACTCGGAGAGCAAAGATTCGGCTTTTTGGAGGTAAATCTTGCGACCAAGGACAACCTTCGAATTACCTTTGTCAGCAGGTGGGATAATATCGACAGCGGAACTTTGAAATACAAGTGTTAGCAGCCAAGAGGAGCGTGGTGAATCTTGCAAAAAAGTTATTACAGGGAAAAATCCCACTAATAGGAGACATGTCAGGTATACTCTGGGAGTTAGATTGATTAAAGGAGTCAATGGAGCTAATCAGTTCAATTCCAGAACGAGGAAGTGGCAAAGGACCAAGACCAAGAAGTTTAAACCACTGTCGGGAAAGTGCGAGAGAAGGATTAATAATTCAGTGAGGCAGAATTTGGAGCAGTGGTTGTTAGACATATAACGGTGTAAGTTGTTCTGTTAGGAAGTATTGTGTAAGTCCTACACTCCTTTTGTTTCCAACCCTCTTGATCGCTTTAAGAAAATTTTTCTCTCTGAACTTCATACTCTCTCTAATCTCTTTCCGCCTGACTTTCATCTTGTTCAGCGTTTCAACGTTATCTGTCCTTCTCCTCTTTATTTCCGTGGTCTTCCTAAAACCCACAAATCTTGTAGTCATCTTCGCCCCATCATTTTCTCCTGAGGTTCTCTCTTATCCTCTAGCCTTCTTGCAGGCCAAAATTCTCACTTCTTTTATTTGCTTTTTCCCGGTGCTTATCTCCGTCACTCTGAAGACTACATCAAACGCGTTCGTCCAGATCCGACCTGCAGGATGCCAAGTCTTGACGCTGAGATTCTCTTCACTAATGTTCCTCTTGATGATGTTCTAAGTTGTCAGAGTGAAGGTCGGAAAAGGGCCACTTCATAGCCGTAGTCCAGTTTTTCTTCTTCACCTTTGAGTGACCTTTATCTCCTTTTTCTTTCAAGATAAATTTTATTCTCAACTTTTTGGTATTCCTATATCCTTGATGTCGTTTATATGGAATATTTTGAAACTGTTCAACTTCCCACTTTTTGGAAAAATCTTTCTCTCGGGCTTCACTATGTGCATGACATCTTTGCTGTTTGGAAATATGACTATCGTCTCTACTAATGTTTAGTTTTTTAATGCTCTCATCACTCTTGCTTCTTTATAAGTTCGAAGCTCAATGAAATTCTAGCTCATTTTTTCCTTTCCTTGTTGTTCAAGTCCACCACTCTGTGACAGACTTTTTTTTTTGCATTTACCGTAAGCAAATGCACAGTGATAAACATTTTCTCACCATGATCTTTCTGTCAAGAAAACTGTTCTCATTTATCTCTTCCTGCGTGCACTTCGCATCTGTGACCCTCAGTTACATGACTGATTTTTTCACTCTTTTCAACTTTTTCCTCTCACTTTGGCTATCCTTCGCATTTTCGTGCTACACTGATGTTTTCCTCTCCCAAACTCACTCCTGTGAAATTTCTTGTTCTTTATATTACCTATTTTTCCACTCTTAAAATCTTAGCAACAACCTCCATCCATCCTCTAGATACCAAGCTAGCACTTCTGCTTGCCTTTCTCATTACGTTGTCAAATACTCTAATCTCCAGAACACTCGTCAACTGACCTTTGTCTCCTTTCCTGTTCTCTTAAATTATCTTCTGTAATTTCTTAACTTTTCTTGTTTCCTGCCATTTTAGCATTGTCCCACTATGTTTTGCCCTTTTTCGTGAATCTTCACTCTCCTACTTGGAGGAGACATTAATGGAGGTGGCTAGAAGAGCCAACATGGACAGTGTAAAGCTACTTATGAAGGAAGACTTCAAACATAACGAAAAAATGGGCGAATCTGGAGTCACACGAGAGAGCGGAAACATGGAGAGTTAAGCTGTTTGATCTGGCGATGGGAAACTTCATGAGTCAACATGTCAGGGACGCAGCTAGAGAGAGAGAGAAGGATATATATTAACCAGCAAGGCTGAACCTTGCAGTCACCCTAAGTGACTGATGTAGGGGACACTGAATCTTATAGGTTCCTCGATGCTAACACCCATGTCTGTAGAAGTGAATGTTGAGAGAAACTCTGAGCATGAAGGTGGCAAATCAGAACTGAGATGAGATTATGCAGGCATGAAGCAGTTCTGAAGAGGAGTCATGTGGGAAAGGATGCTAGATGTAAAGGAAGAAGCACTGGCAACAGAAAAGCAAACCCATGTTTCACCCAGGGGTGCCACGAGGCAAAAGCTAACAACTCAAGAGCTTGGAAGACATATAGAATGCAAAGAACACCAGAAAATGTGAAAGCGAGCAAGAAGTCTAGTAAAGAATAGTCATGGGTAAGAAGAGAGATACTCAATGACATTATGAGAAAGACTTAGCTTCGAAAGCTGAATCATATCTAAAGTTGCTATACAACAAAACAAGAAGACATCTGTGAGTGACCAGGTAATACGGCTGAAGAAGGAAGGAGGAGAGCTCACTATAAATGGCCATAAAATCTGTGAACAGCTGAACAGAAGATTTAGTAAGATATTCTCAGTGATATTAGGAACACTGTCAGAGATCCAAAGAGGGACAGTGCACCAATGAGTACTGGACATAATACTCCCGAAGAGGAATGAGAAGAAAATTCTGAGTGACCAAGATACCTTAAAAGCAATGGGACCAGATATCTCTGTGTTGGTTTTGAGAGAGGAAGCAATGGAGTTGTATGAATCACTGGCCTTGATATTCAAAAAGTCAACTGAAACACGGCAGCTGCCAGAGGTTTGGAAAACAGTGTGGTCCTGATATATTAAAAAAAAGGAGGGTGGGGAGATAGGTGGCATTAAATTATTGACATGCTTATGTGTTCATTTTTCCAAGGGTATGGAGAAGAATAACAGGTGATGAATTGAGTAACACCTGGAAACAAGATTATTGAACATCAACCAGCTCGGTTATAGAGATGAGGTATCCTGCCTCTCAAAACTGCTAGATTTGTATAACAAGGTAACGAAAGTTAGGCATGAGAGAGGGTATGGGGAACTGCATATTTCTGAAAAATACGGAGTTTGATGCAGTATTGCACGAAATACTGGGACAAAAGTTAGACGACCAAGCAATAATAACAGGGAAAACATATTTTATGATGTAGGAGTCATCGCGTTATTGTCCGTGAATAGGTATCGGAATGGTCAAGCATGATGAGTGGGGTTCCTCAAGCGTCAGTACTGGGTCCAGAACTGTTTCTAATGTTAGTAAGCGACTTTACAGAAGAATTTGAGTCAGACGTATCTATCTTTGCACTTGATATGAAGTTAATGAGAAGAATACAGACAGGAGAAGATCAGCAAATGCTAGATTTGGACAACCTGCCGGACTCATCTAAGAAATGGCTTCTGGAATTTAACTTCAGTAAATGCAAAGTTATGAAAATTGGGAAAGCATAAAAATGATCATAAACAGACTAGAGGATTGGGCTTCAAACCTCCCTAAAATAGGAAGCCAGGTAAGCATATTGAAGCATATTGCTGGATGTGCATATCAACGGAATTGCTACTGCATCATATGTGAGACTGGCAAATTTATGGATAACTGTCAGGAACCTCAACAAAGAGTTATTCATGGTACGTGACGAGGTATAAGAGTGGGGCGCCCGTGACGAGCGGGGTTCCACAGGGGTCAGTCATAAGGTCCAGTGCTATTTTTGGTATACAGGTAGTAGGTTGGTAGACAGCAACCACCCAGGGAAGTACTACCGTCCTGCCAGATGACTGTGAAACAGAAACCTGTAACTGTTTTGCATGATGGTAGGATTGCTGGTTTCTTTTTCTGTCTCATAAACACGCTAGATAACAGGGATATCTTGCTACTCCTACTTACACTTTGGTCACACTTCACAGACACGCACATGCATATATATATACATACATCTAGGTTTTTCTCCTTTTTCTAAATAGCTCTTGTTCCTTTTTATTTCTTCTATTGTCCATGGGGAAGTGGAAAAGAATCTTTCCTCCGTAAGCCATGCGTGTCGTATGAGGCGACTAAAATGCCGGGAGCAATGGGCTAGTAACCCCTTCTCCTGTAGACATTTACTAAAAAAGAGAAGAAGAAAAACTTTATAAAACTGGGATGCTTAAATGTGCGTGGATGTAGTGCGGATGACAAGAAACAGATGATTGCTGATGTTATGAATGAAAAGAAGTTGGATGTCCTGGCCCTAAGCGAAACAAAGCTGAAGGGGGTAGGGGAGTTTCGGTGGGGGGAAATAAATGGGATTAAATCTGGAGTATCTGAGAGAGTTAGAGCAAAGGAAGGGGTAGCAGTAATGTTGAATGATCAGTTATGGAAGGAGAAAAGAGAATATGAATGTGTAAATTCAAGAATTATGTGGATTAAAGTAAAGGTTGGATGCGAGAAGTGGGTCATAATAAGCGTGTATGCACCTGGAGAAGAGAGGAATGCAGAGGAGAGAGAGAGATTTTGGGAGATGTTAAGTGAATGTATAGGAGCCTTTGAACCAAGTGAGAGAGTAATTGTGGTAGGGGACCTGAATGCTAAAGTAGGAGAAACTTTTAGAGAGGGTGTGGTAGGTAAGTTTGGGGTACCAGGTGTAAATGATAATGGGAGCCCTTTGATTGAACTTTGTATAGAAAGGGGTTTAGTTATAGGTAATACATATTTTAAGAAAAAGAGGATAAATAAGTATACAAGATATGATGTAGGGCGAAATGACAGTAGTTTGTTGGATTATGTATTGGTAGATAAAAGACTGTTGAGTAGACTTCAGGATGTACATGTTTATAGAGGGGCCACAGATATATCAGATCACTTTCTAGTTGTAGCTACACTGAGAGTAAAAGGTAGATGGGATACAAGGAGAATAGAAGCATCAGGGAAGAGAGAGGTGAAGGTTTATAAACTAAAAGAGGAGGCAGTTAGGGTAAGATATAAACAGCTATTGGAGGATAGATGGGCTAATGAGAGCATAGGCAATGGGGTCGAAGAGGTATGGGGTAGGTTTAAAAATGTAGTGTTAGAGTGTTCAGCAGAAGTTTGTGGTTACAGGAAAGTGGGTGCGGGAGGGAAGAGGAGCGATTGGTGGAATGATGATGTAAAGAGAGTAGTAAGGGAGAAAAAGTTAGCATATGAGAAGTTTTTACAAAGTAGAAGTGATGCAAGGAGGGAAGAGTATATGGAGAAAAAGAGAGAGGTTAAGAGAGTGGTGAAGCAATGTAAAAAGAGAGCAAATGAGAGAGTGGGTGAGATGTTATCAACAAATTTTGTTGAAAATAAGAAAAAGTTTTGGAGTGAGATTAACAAGTTAAGAAAGCCTAGAGAACAAATGGATTTGTCAGTTAAAAATAGGAGAGGAGAGTTATTAAATGGAGAGTTAGAGGTATTGGGAAGATGGAGGGAATATTTTGAGGAATTGTTAAATGTTGATGAAGATAGGGAAGCTGTGATTTCGTGTATAGGACAAGGAGGAATAACATCTTGTAGGAGTGAGGAAGAGCCAGTTGTGAGTGTGGGGGAAGTTCGTGAGGCAGTAGGTAAAATGAAAGGGGGTAAGGCAGCCGGGATTGATGGGATAAAGATAGAAATGTTAAAAGCAGGTGGGGATATAGTTTTGGAGTGGTTGGTGCAATTATTTAATAAATGTATGGAAGAGGGTAAGGTACCTAGGGATTGGCAGAGAGCATGCATAGTTCCTTTGTATAAAGGCAAAGGGGATAAAAGAGAGTGCAAAAATTATAGGGGGATAAGTCTGTTGAGTATACCTGGCAAAGTGTATGGTAGAGTTATTATTGAAAGAATTAAGAGTAAGACGGAGAATAGGATAGCAGATGAACAAGGAGGCTTTAGGAAAGGTAGGGGGTGTGTGGACCAGGTGTTTACAGTGAAACATATAAGTGAACAGTATTTAGATAAGGCTAAAGAGGTCTTTGTGGCATTTATGGATTTGGAAAAGGCGTATGACAGGGTGGATAGGGGGGCAATGTGGCAGATGTTGCAGGTGTATGGTGTAGGAGGTAGGTTACTGAAAGCAGTGAAGAGTTTTTACGAGGATAGTGAGGCTCAAGTTAGAGTATGTAGGAAAGAGGGAAATTATTTCCCAGTAAAAGTAGGCCTTAGACAAGGATGTGTGATGTCACCGTGGTTGTTTAATATATTTATAGATGGGGTTGTAAGAGAAGTAAATGCGAGGGTCTTGGCAAGAGGCGTGGAGTTAAAAGATAAAGAATCACACATAAAGTGGGAGTTGTCACAGTTGCTCTTTGCTGATGACACTGTGCTCTTGGGAGATTCTGAAGAGAAGTTGCAGAGATTGGTGGATGAATTTGGTAGGGTGTGCAAAAGAAGAAAATTGAAAGTGAATACAGGAAAGAGTAAGGTTATGAGGATAACAAAAAGATTAGGTGATGAAAGATTGGATATCAGATTGGAGGGAGAGAGTATGGAGGAGGTGAATGTATTCAGATATTTGGGAGTGGACGTGTCAGCGGATGGGTCTATGAAAGATGAGGTGAATCATAGAATTGATGAGGGGAAAAGGGTGAGTGGTGCACTTAGGAGTCTCTGGAGACAAAGAACTTTGTCCTTGGAGGCAAAGAGGGGAATGTATGAGAGTATAGTTTTACCAACGCTCTTATATGGGTGTGAAGCATGGGTGATGAATGTTGCAGCGAGGAGAAGGCTGGAGGCAGTGGAGATGTCATGTCTGAGAGCAATGTGTGGTGTGAATATAATGCAGAGAATTCGTAGTTTGGAAGTTAGGAGGAGGTGCGGGATTACCAAAACTGTTGTCCAGAGGGCTGAGGAAGGGTTGTTGAGGTGGTTCGGACATGTGGAGAGAATGGAGCGAAACAGAATAACTTCAAGAGTGTATCAGTCTGTAGTGGAAGGAAGGCGGGGTAGGGGTCGGCCTAGGAAAGGTTGGAGGGAGGGGGTAAAGGAGGTTTTGTGTGCGAGGGGCTTGGACTTCCAGCAGGCATGCGTGAGCGTGTTTGATAGGAGTGAATGGAGACAAATGGTTTTTAATACTTGACGTGCTGTTGGAGTGTGAGCAAAGTAACATTTATGAAGGGGTTCAGGGAAACCGGCAGGCCGGACTTGAGTCCTGGAGATGGGAAGTACAGTGCCTGCACTCTGAAGGAGGGGTGTTAATGTTGCAGTTTAAAAACTGTAGTGTAAAGCACCCTTCTGGCAAGACAGTGATGGAGTGAATGATGGTGAAAGTTTTTCTTTTTCGGGCCACCCTGCCTTGGTGGGAATCGGCCAGTGTGATAATAAAAAATACAACAAAAATTCTCTTCCACTGGGAAGATAACGGAGTCACCAGAGCGACATACGAGAGTGGATATGTAGAAACAACGGACACACATTAGGCTGTATACGGAAACAGTAGGTGCCCATGAGGCAGTGAATGGAGATACAAGGGACACACATGAGGCGGTTTACGGAGACAGGAAGGAAATATATGAGGTGGTTTATTGAGACAGGAAGGAAATATATGAGGCGGTGTATGGAGACAAGAAGGAAATATATGAGGCGGTGTATGGAGACAAGAAGGAATGTACGAGGCGGTTTATAGAGACAAAAAGGAAATATACGAGGCGGTGTATTGAGACAGGAAGGAAATATATGAAGCGGTGTATTGAGACAGTAATTACACACAAGGTACGGTGTACACAGGTCCTTCCATCGTTGTATGTGCTTTCTTTACCAGAAATATTATATTTTTTAAGACATACTCATGCATTTCATCTTAGCAGACATAAAGACACCTGGTGAAAATTTATTATTTAATTTGTAAGAAGTTACGCTTAGATTTGAGCTTAATAAAGTCTCCTGTAGACCAGATAATCCTTAGTCCTGAAAAACGTCGTCTTAAATAAAGACTTAATTTACATTACGCGTTTTATATTCACTTGTTAGCTTGCTGCTCTCGTCAACATAAAATGTAGTATATAATATGGAATTAACTTCACAAACATTTGTTTGTTATATGAAGATGTTGCAGCACAACGTTCATTGTACGAAAATAATTAGGATTTGCTGCAATTTATTAGTGATTGTATGTCAAGGATTCACTGGATATCACCGGTGACATGCCATCTATTTGGTGGTAGGTTTAGTATCAGGAGTGGTGCCTTGGGGATGAAGGAGCCGAGACGTTAATTAACATATAAGTGATACAATTAGCAGGTAGTTCGAGTCCTAACCACTTCTTGTGGTTAACTATCCATTCTGTCTTAACATTTCACATAAATACAGCAATTATAGAGGCACCTTTCAATTTTTCTGGAAGTGTTCTTGAACAGAACACCTAAAATATACCAGGATTCCTCTTGATTTTGTCAGAATTGCAGAGATCAAGTGAAGAAGAATATATAAATGAACAAATTCATTGAGTTAAGAATAACAAAGAGAACAGGAAGGAAACCGAAGAGCAAGGAACAAATATGTGTGATAAGAAGAGAAGCAGAGAGACAATTTGAAGACGACAGCAGCACAACTTCTGCATACTCACATGAGGTCCAAAACATCGATTCACTCAGCACACTTGCAGAAAATGTTGTCCCAGAAGTATGTAAACATAATTTTCTAGGATACTTTCATTTATGAGGGGAGGAAGGCACAGAAAAAATCGGCAAAGCGATGACTGACAAAACAGTTCTGTGTAACGTCCAAATAAGAAGAAGAATTACTTATAGATTTCTGCAAGACAAGAATTTAAGACTTGATAATGAATCATCATAAGTTCAGAATGTACCAGCTGTCAGCCAGCTGGATAATTACAAAGATATATGTCAAGAGGCAGCCAGGAGACATTAAATTACAGTCCAATACCACTAACAAATATTTGAAGTGTTGAAAAATATCGAAGGTCGAAGACCTTGAAACAGAGGATTGCATCTCAACCCAAATTAACTTTACAAGTGGAGGAACGCTGAAGAAGTATTTCATGTGTTTCTAAAATATCTGAGGAATAACTAGTATGGAATTTGATAAATATTTCTGATAAATTTATTTAGGAAGATGGAACACAAAGAGCGTTATCTGTAATCCTGCATTTACAAATGAATTATTAAGAGAGATAATTACACAAAAACCTACAGTTTTACAGCTCTAAATAAAAGCGCCTTTCTCTCTGCTAGACTCAAACGTGAATAATACTCTTAAATGATTGTGGTAAAACACACTCCTAATTAATCATCGTCATTTAGTTAGACTTTATAAGCAGCTCATCTCTTGCCCTTGAGTCTTGTAAAAGTGCCAGGTAGAGTGTCATGCCCTTATCTTAGAGGAGGAGGATCGAGGCTCCAACACTCTTGTGCTCAGTGATGCATTTGGGCTTAGGGCTTAAGCACAAATATAAATCCTAATTAGATATATTTCTGTAGCTGTGCGATCCGAGAAAGAAATCCTCGAATTCCATAATCCCAGCCTCTTCTACCTCAGCGCAGGAAAAAGATATAGCACAGGACGGTGATAACATTCAACGCCGCAAAACACAAGAAGTTGTGGTCATGTATGTGTATGTCCATGTATATGTATACATGTACGAAAGTATGTGCAAATGCATTTGTACGTGTATATTTGATTGTGTATGCACACATATTATGCATATTTATACACAATATATATTAATGTGCATATATTTACTTGTACAAATTAATACGTGTGTTTATGAATAAATCTATATATGTACTCATACGTATGCATATACTTACACGTATATTTGTTTGTGTAGATGTATGTGCATCTGTATGGATGCATATATGCATGTTATTGTATACATGCGTATTTTTGTTTGCAATCGTGTCATTACGATTTCGTGAGTCGTGCGTGTGTGCTTACGTGCACTGATACGCACGTATATATATAGCTAAGTACACCTGTGTATGTACAGTATACGGGCAATTGTATGTTCATTTACCTATATTTACTTATCTATATGTGGGTGAAGGGGTCGAGTCATGGCTCATGGCGCTGCCTCTTCGTTGGGCGCCATTAGGTTTACTTTCTCCTTACTTCGATGGGTTTATTGTACCTATTGTTAGAGATATATATAAATCCTGCTTCTACCACATCATTCTTCAGGTCGTTCCATTTAACGACTACTCTAAATGCTGAAGAAACATTTCCTAACATCCCAAACAGTCATCTTTGTTTTTCTACCTCCAGTTGTGCCCTCGTGTTCCTGTTTCACATCTCTTAAACACTCTGTTCTTATTCACCCTGTCAGTTACTTTCAGTATTTTGTACGTTGTTATATCACCCTTTGTCTTGTCTTCTAGTCATCAGGCTGAGTTCTATTAACCGCTCTTCACACGACATACCCTTGAGCTCCGCCACTGGTCTTGTCGCAAACTTTGCACACACTATGGTTTCATGATAGGCATGACCAGGTATGGGTTCCACACTAGTGCTTCATACTCCAGTACGGGCCTGAAGTATATGGTGTACAGAGTCGTGAATGACTCCTTAGCCAGGAGTCGTGATCTATTCATTAATGATTTGCTGCAACAGTTATTTGGTTGATGTGCGCCTTAGGCGATACGATCGGTAAAATACTTTCTCCAAGGTCCTTCTCTATAAGTGAGATTTTCAGCCTTTGCATCAGAGCCTGTATTCCTACTGTTATCTTCTTTGCCCATCCCCAAAATCATAACTTTGCACTTGCTAGGGTTAAACTCCAAGAGCCATTTGTCAGACGAGATCTGCAGCCTGTCCAGATTCATTTGTAGCCTTTCCTGATATTCATCCACTTGTATTAAGATAACATAAGATAGGATTTCGTTCGGATTTTTAACCCTGGAGGGTTAGCCACCCAGGATAACCCAAGAAAGTCAGTGCGTCATCAAGGACTGTCTAATTTATTTCCATTGGGGTCCTCAATCTTGTCCCCCAGGTTGCGACCCACATCAGTCGACTAACACTCAGGTACCTATTTCCTCCTAGGTGAACAGGACAACAGGTGTAGGAAAATTCGTCGAAATGTTTCCACCCGCCGGGAATCGAACCCGGGCCCTCAGTGTGTGAAGCGGGAGCTTTAGCCACCAGGTCACGTCATCTGCAAACAGGGATACCTCTGACTCGATCCCTTCCAACACGTCACGCAAGAAATAGCACAAGTCACAAGTTTAAATGTGCAAATACACGCCTGTGTTTATTGGGATTTACATGTGTTCATAAGCACGTTTACGGATTTATAAGTGTCCATGTTTACGTGTGAATCTGTACACTTTAGAGAGGAAATCACTCGGTTGTACTTGGAAAAGGATTCCTCAAGAGCTGCAGCTTACAACTAGAAAAATAATATTGATGAGAGTAATTAATTTTTCAGGGAGACTGACCTTCCGTTTATATCTCGGAAACCAACAGACTGATTTTCATTTCGCTTTAACAAGTTATTCTACTAATAAAATGACACATAGTTAAAATTTGAAGAAGGATGAAAAAAAATCTGAATGACTAAAAGGATAGGCCAAATTTTTAGTGCACCAAAAGAGTATGATACCCCAAAATTCTTAGTGATTAAATAGAAATATTAGAGGCTACAAAGTCTCTAATTTAGACTTACTGATATTGAAAGTTTTAAGAAATTTAAAGTTTCAAGAAACCAGAAGAGAAATTTTTGAGCTATTGCACAGAATTCCAATGATTCAAATATTTTTTTTTACAAATGTTGGTATATTAGTAAATTTGTATCTATACAGTCCAAACTTCTAGGTTTTCATTTTTCTTATTAAATATGTCAGTATTAAGAGTTTGAAAGTTATTTAAAAGGCATTTTTGCTTTTGCAAAAAATCTTTAATATATTTTTTCAAAAATTAGCATATTAGGTTTTGTGCAGCCCAGTAATAACATGAACCTTTCCTTCAGGAAAAGTTTAAAACCGGTTAAAAGAATCATTCTTTAGTTACTGCACGGAACCGAAAGAAACCAAGTTGATAAACTATGTTAGTATAACTAGAAGAATGAACGGAGACTCGAACCTTGGTCTTCGTAGCAGGCCCAGCGTATTACCACTCAGCTATAGAGGTTATAATGGCATGATTTTAACAAGAGCGCTTCTTTGACTTATTTGTATCAGCGGCACCAACTGTTACCCAACTATCTCATCCTACAACCTCAAACTTTCACTGAATATTTATTGTCATTCCCCTCAATACCACACGCATACCTCATATAATTCAAGTTAACTTTATCTATTTTTTTTTCATTAATTTCATTTGATCTGTACAGTTTGTATTCTTTAGGTTAACCTTTTGCGCTACATTTTAACGAAAGAAAATAAGCTTGTATAACAAATTTAGCAACCATTTAAGATGACCTATCGGGAATATCTTAAAATTCTGCACGTGTTTCAGAAGTTTGAGTGTGACTCTGTATTGTCGTCGGGTTATTAAATACGCTGCCTGGTCAACACGGTCGTCGTCTTGTAAACAAGAAAGAAGTCTGGTCCACAAAAGCAACATTTTTTTTCGTAAGAACAGTGTCTGGGAGACAAGAACGTCTTTTTCACATGAACAAAATATGGTCAGAAAAACATCTTGCTCTGGGGTCTATAAGAATACCATCTTTTTAAGAACTGCTTCTTGTCAACAAGGGCGTCGTTTAGTCTTTATTCATGCGTTTTGTCTACAAAACGCAGTTCTTTAAAGAAAGCATCTTGTTTACAAGAAAAACGACTTGTCTACAAGAAGGACAACTTGTATACAAGAACGATATCTGGTTCACAAGATTAAGAGATTAATTTTTGCACCCACAAAAGAGGCACTAATTTTTACGAATAAATATATAATATCTATAAGCTTATAATGAAATATTTTAGTCGTTTTCTTAAATTTTTTATGTCTGTTTCGAGACTTAGATTATGTATAATTTGAGTACTGGGATGATCAGGGAAACAGCTACTGAAATTCACTCCTAGAAACTGCGAAGTTGTAAATATTAGGAGCGATAAAAGAAAGCTGGTGACGGAGTATAAACTGAGAGGACAATATACGTAGTACTTGTACGCATAATAGCGATCATATGGCTAAATGGTCATATTAATAGTATAATGTCAGTGGCAGATGCACAACTAGCAAACTTGAAAATAAATAGGAAGCTGAATAGTCATTCAGTACCCTATACATACCATATATCACACCTTGCATAGAATATGCAGCACCTGTCAGGAGCCCACACCTACTTAACATTAAACAAAACTGATCCGAGATATGAGGGGCCTGACCTACGAGAACAAGCTATAGGAACTCATCCTGATAACCTGAGAGAAAAGAAAAACAAGGAAATCAAATTAGGAAAATGAAGGATATTAAAAAGATTGGCTAGACAGACTGTCTGTCTGACAGTTCCCGGGAACATAAGGACATAACCGGAGGTTTAAGACAGAGGAGAGTCAGGAAAAAGTTTTTGAGCTTCAGTGTGGTTAGAAATGAAATCAATTTGAAGAATTTCATAGAAGGAATCTGAATACGACAGAACTCACGAGGTAGAAAATTTGTGAAACCTGTGGAGAAATTTTCTCCAGGAGGGGGGTATCAGCCCCCTTCAGCCCTTTCAGCCCTGAGTGGCCAAGCCCTCAGAAGGGGCGAGCGTCTTGTTTACTGCTAGAGTGAGTAATTGATCACAGATGCTATGCCATGTAGTCAAGTGACCTCTGCTCCTTGCAGCAGTGTTGCAAAGTGTATTTTTATAAGAGACAGTACATCTCTTACTTAGCAGGACAATTAAGGAAAATCCTGCTCCCACTTTATTACCATAGTAAAAATAGTGTACATTGTTGTCTATGCTTAAGACAGCAAGAAACAAACATTCTGCTTTGCTTCATCGAGGAGGTGACAAGGATGCAAGGTACTAGGTCAGCGTTTTTTTTTTTTTGTGCTAGGGCAGTGACGGCTTGGGGCGGTGTGGCGACGCCAGACTATCTTTGACTCTAGGGAGAGTGACACTGACGCCAGGATACTGATCTACAAATCTTGTGGAACATAGTGTATCAGTGTGCGTTTCCTAGACAATGGAAGACGTGGACATCCAAGGACACTTCAGCTTCTATCAAGTCACCGATACCTGTCGAAGGTGTTGAGAACACCATAGCTCACGTTACAAAGAGCAAGGTATGCTACGAATTTCTTGTAGATCGGGGGATTGCGCAATTCTTGAGTCACAAGGAGTTTGTAATCAACCTATAATCGGCAGTAAGGTGTGGACTTTTGAGTCCAAACAAGTATGTATTTCGTCAGCCATCATCGAATGAAATATGCTGACATAACACCCCCCAGGGGTAATTTATACTTACAAATTGTATCTCTTAACAGCCCATGTTGAGATGGTTTCGACAGCTTCTAGACCTCGTCTGCAGGGGCGGCTGTGTAGACGATTTGCTGTCATTTATCAGCTAAGTGTTTCCTATATTTATATAAACATAGCTGGTAAGGCCAATATCTTCAACAAAACCAGTCTGATAAGTTAAGAGATAGGAATAAAAGAGATTCGACCATATTCTGTCTGTCTGTCTGTCTTTCTCTGTCTCTGACTCTCTCTCTCTCTCTGTCTTTCTCTCTCTCTCTCTGTCTTTTCCAGCGAGTTGCTACCACTGCTCAACAACACTGTGACGTCACTATTGCATTGTATACTGCCTCTTTATTGATAAACCACAGCAGGTGTCTGTGTGACTGGTAACAGCAGAGCTCCATCACAGCAGGTGTCTGTGTGACTGGTAACAGCAGAGCTCCATCACAGCAGGTGTCTGTGTGACTGGTAACAGCAGAGCTCCATCACAGCAGGTGTCTGTGTGACTGGTAACAGGAGAGCTCCATCACAGCAGGTAACTTTGTGACTGGTAACAGCAGAGCTCCATCACAGCAGGTATCTGTGTGACTGGCAACAGCAGAGCTCCATCACAGCACGTATCTGTGTGACTGGTAGCAGCAGAGCTCCATCACAGCACGTATCTGTGTGACTGGTAGCAGCAGAGCTCCGTCACAGCAGGTGTCTGAATGACTGGTAGCAGAAGCTACCAGTCACGCAGACACATGACAGGTAGCAGACACGTGTGATGGAGCAACACTCCATCACACAAATATCTGCTGGGTAGACGACATACTTTTCTTTTGGTAAAAAAAGTGACCTTCATCTTTCTAACAGAATACAGTGCCGTTGTATCAAGTATTAAACTTCGAAAGAGAAACCTAAATTAAAAATTCTACATACCCGGACTATACCTGGAGAGGGTTTCGGGGGTCAACGCCCCAGCGGCTCGGTCTGGGACCAGGCCTCGTGGTGGATCAGGGTCTGATCAACCAGGCTGTTACTGCATGTACAAGTATTTTAATATGAGCACCAGTGGCATTGCAAAATATTCTGCTATGCTTAAGAGAGCTTTTGAACTGTCGCTGGACCTAGCTGGCGCCTCTGTATATAATAAAGCTTTCAGATCTATCAAACCAATTTCAGTTTTATTGTATTTCAAGTTTTATTTTTGACAAAGTAAACAAGAAATTATACGATTACATACTGGGGGTCCGTGGTTTGATCCCCTGCATGGGAGGACACGTTGGGCATGTTTCTTTTCACTTGCTGCCCCTGTTCATTTAGCAGTAAGTAGGAACATAGGTGCTAGCCAACTGTTGAGGGTCGTTTGCTTGCGGGAGGTAATATAACTTAGTGCTGGGCTTAGAAATGAACTGAGGTAGGATAACAGCTCTTAGACTGTAGAACTGATTTGTCTAAACAGAAAAAAAAAAGAAGCCGATGAGTAACTCAGGAAGGGTGTAACCTGTAAGCCGTTGCAGCCCATAACCAAAATAAATAACAATGGTTTTGGCAGCCATGCTGGAGGATCAGACTGAACAAACAAAAGTGTCCATCATAGTCCAAATGGCTGTTGTAGGTTAACAATTATTGGTCTGTAATAAAGTGGTAGAATTATCGACAATATGTTAGGTAAAAGGACACAAGTGTCCTTTTACCTAACAATTATTGCTCTATCGATTATGCAGTTAAGAAAAGGGTAATTGAAATGTCTATGTTATGATTAAGAGGCGTGGAAACACCACGTGACCCTACTTAATTACTGTCAATACCACGTGACCATACGTCATTACTGTCAACGCCACTTTTAGTGCATCTTGAGAGACAGCTGTTAATTTTATATATAAAACAGTGTGATTTTTTCCCAATTACATCACGTTAAATAAATTTCAGTTTACCTATTTTGAACGACTTCCCTCGGATTTACGTCAAACAAGACCGTGGTACCCGAATCGATCTGCTGTGTTCGGCAAGAATAGCGGCGGCAAGTCGAAGGGCAACACTAATGCGGATGGTCTGTGGGTCGAGACGTGTGGCAAGGCTGGAGCTGGGAACAGCCAATAGAAAGTTCCCTGCATGAGGAGCTCTCACTGACAGGAGGCGGGCTCTATCCTTCCTCAACACACTCTGAAGCACTCTTGAGGCTATATTCTCCACTATTGGGCCATTCTAGTGTGACTGTACCTGTTGAGGGGAGCAGATCTAGTTTCAGAGCCCGTTAGATTATCCCAGATTACGGCTCCGTCAACAAACATTTGGTCTTAGACAGCAATCTTGTCCCAAAGATGTCCACGGGGAATCTCTGCTACAAATCCACTGGATGCAACACATGAGGATAGGACAACAGGTAGCGCAATCTATGATGACTTGCGGACACCAATGCCTCCTAGTCTGACATGAAGTGTAGCTAGGTCCCACTGCCGGTTTTCTAGAGTAAGGTTAAGTGCTTTCGTAAAAATATGCCTCAGGATATATATATATATATATATATATATATATATATATATATATATATATATATATATATATATATATATATATATATATATATATATATACAAAATATATATTTGTTGTACCGAATAGGTAAAACATACGATTTTGGCTTAAATAGCAATGCTCTTCTTACCGAATAAGGCAAACGAAAATCTTTGTATGCAGCAATTTCGCAAAAATCATTATGAGCCTAACGAAAAAATATAATTCATTGTGTATGTTTATTATTAAATTATTGCAAGCTTATCTAAAATATATTTAGTTGGACTAGGCTAAATTAAATTGCTATTATGAGGTTAGGTAAGTTTTCTAAGGTTCCATTTGTACAAAATTATGAATTTTTACATTAATATAAATGAAAAAAAATATATATCTTTAAACCTATAAGAGAAAATTTTAGAGAGGACTTAATTTTAAATGAATTCTTGCTAATTGACCAATTTTACCTATTCGGCACGACGTATATATATATATATATATATATATATATATATATACAAAAAAAAATGCTCCGCGCGCGATACAGATTAAAAATGAAACTAAAATTATATTTCATCGCTCATTTTCCACGTAACTACAAATTTTACTTTCCTCTACCAAACATCTCATCTGCAGGCGAGAGAGCCTCAGCATCCTCTCTCTCTCTCTCTCTCTCCTGTGTAATTAACGACTTTCAGTGGAGCGAAATGTGAGGACGGCTGGATCTACTGGCTCGAGGGAGGACCAGGTCGCTTCTCCCATGAATTAGGCCCATTCTGAAGTATGCAAATAGATTAAATTTTTTGTTATTGTATTTTTTTCACTTAACTAACTGTACTTCACAAAATTTTCATAATATGTTCTGAATATATAAGCATTTTTAAATGCATTTCATGTGCAGTAGCTTTTGGGAGGAAATTGTCATTTTATAATTAGAGAGTATATACAGTATACCGAAAGACTGGAATAACAATATAGATACATTGCCAGGTTACTTTAATCACTACTTTAGGGCAAACTGTTTATTTGAACATTAGTGTCGTGATGATGTTCAGAATTAATGACGCAGTCAATAGGCTATAAGACTAATGAACTATGACAGTGTCACGGTACTGGTGACGGTGCTGAAGTGCGCTCGATGACGGCAAGAGGCCCCAGACAACACTGAGTCGTGATTGCATTCTCGGCAGTTATACGTGTATTGCCAGAGTCAATAGCATCCCGGAGTGCAGCCACTCCTGAGTATGTCACTCTCGGGAGACCAGATTGTGTCTGTGGATTCCTGCGTACCTGCAGCCAATAACACACCAGTGAAATACCAGAGGAAGGTGGCCTTACCCCGCCCTGGGTAATACCTGGACCCGAGAGCCACGAGAAAGAAATGTAATCAAGCCAACTAAAATATTTATAACATAGCATGAACAAATTCATCCTGCCTCACATGTAGTCCTACACAACTTCTTGTAGAGTGCAAATATAATACAGACAGCTCGCATGTCTTCCTGTGAATGTATAATTAAGTATAATAATACTATTTACCTATTATGGGTGGTTCTCATATACAGTGGTACTTACATATATATATATATATATATATATATATATATATATATATATATATATATATATATATATATATATATATATATATATATATATATATATATATATATATTGGGGTCCACCTCTGGTGTAAATTGTGGGACCCACAGCCTCGGAGAAGTGGATAAAAAGGCTTCAAGGAAGAATATTTGGATTTCTTCCTGAAGCCGTTTGAATATTCCACTTCCCCTATTACATAATATGGTACAGAAGATTTAAGAGATACATTGTTGATATAAAGGTGGCATATACGGTACATGTTGTTACGTGTGTATCACCGATTATAAGGCGAAAATCTCATCCAGCTCCTCAGAGCTGGGGCGTGTGCCCAAAATACAGCAGGCATTACCCCTTTGAACAGCCGCACTGAGCCGCTGGAACAGAAAACTAGCTGCCCTGGGATCCCTAGTTACCCTGATGAGTCTTTTTCCCAGCTCCTTAAGGAATTTAGATGCACTCTTTCCCCATGAGCCAAGGGTCTCTGAGCCTATGGGAACAAACATATAATGATGGGCAAGTTCTCCATATTTTCTAGACTTTTGGGACTCCCTGAAGCTGGCAGCTGCCCCTCCTTCCTCCCTGGTGTATTGGAGATAGGTATCAGCCAAGGTAGATGCACATGTATAGTCCCACACCACCTGCTTCCCATCTGTCCAGGCTTGAAGGGTGATACCATCTGGACGCTTCTGGCTGCCATCAGATCTGCATAGTTGGGGTGGCTCCCTTACTGCTGGGCATCCAGCTGTTGTGAGGCTCCTCTTGATAATGTTATTAACCTCCTCATGTCTTGCAATCTTTCCCTCGGATTTACGGCACACAAGACCATGGTACCCGAATCGGTCTGCTGCTTCACTGCCACAAATACACCTGTGTTCGGCGAGAATAGGGGCGGCAAGTCGAAGGGCAACACCGATGCGGATGGTCTGTGGGTCGAGACGTGTGCCAAGGCTGGAGTTGGGAACAGCCAACAGAAAGTCCCCAGCATGAGGGGCTCTCACTGCCAGGAGGCGGGCTCTATCCTTCCCTGACACACTCTGAAGCATTGTTGAGGCTATATTTTCCACTATTGGACCATCCCAGTGCGATTGTTTGTAGTTGTTGGGGGGAGCAGGTCTGGTTTCAGAGCCCGTTAGATTATCCCAGATCATTGCTCCGTCAATGAATTTTTGGTCCTGGACTCCAATCTTGTCCCTAAGATGTTCAGGGAGAATCGCTGCTACAAGCTCTCTGGATGCAATACACGAGGACAGAAAAGCAGGTAACGCAATCTGTGATGACTTGCGGACACCAATGCCTCCTAGTCTGACTGGAAGTGTAGCTTGGTTCCACTGCCCGTCTTCTAGAGTAAGGTTAAGTACTTTCGTAAAAATCTGCCTCAGAATACTGTCATATTCGTGCAGTATAGGGTTATCATATGAAGGTGCACATCTTAGGAAATATGTCAACCTGGGCAGACTCAAGCACTTTGTGAGAAGGTACAAGGCATCGTGGGTGTCCAGATTGCCTATTCGTTGTTCCATTCTCCTTAACTCTTCCAATTTCTTCCTGAGAATTGTGTCAATGGCATTGCTTCCCAGAGGTGCTCCTAGCAAGACACTATTTGTGGGGGCAATGACTGCTGCTCCTGGTAGTTTTGATCTCACTGCATTTATCACTTGTTGACTGACTGAGATGATTTCACATTTGGATGGATTCAGGATGAGACCCATTTCCTGTCCCCGTGTCATTACCTGTGTAAGGTCATGTAGGAGGGACTCTTTTGTACCTGCTAGTGTGCCATCATCTAGGAACCAGATGTTTAGCTCGCTGGTCAGTCTGACTGTGATTTCCCTAACTGCTATACAGAAGAGAAATGGTGCAAGAGGATCTCCTTGTTGGACACCCTCCGATGATGTAATTTCATGCTCTCCAAAGAGAAGCATTGATTCCTTGCTATACCCAGCTGAAACAAAAGGGAAGAGACCAGGGAAATGTTCTTGTACTGCTGCTAATACCACGTCTCTTTTCAGGAGATTGAACGCATTCTTGAAATCTAATTTTACCACTGCATTGTCCTCAGGCAGGTTGTTGATATACGCCCTTGTTGCATGAACCGCTGCTTCACTTCCTTGAGAGACCCCAAAGCCAAGCTGGTTTGGTTGAAGCATCATGGCTGCCTGTGCACGAATACTTCGGACAGCAGCTTTGGATACGAGGCGGCGTAAGGTGTTGCCTACTGCAATTGGCCGAATTCCTCCATCCTTCTTTTTAAGTGCACAAAGTGTTGCACCAAAAAAGAAAGGTCTAATTTCATCAGGGATCAGACCAGCCAAGGAATTGTTGACGAACCTTGTGATCTCTGAAAGCAGTGTCTCTGCAATTTCCCCAATAACTGGATTAACCATTTCCTTTAAATGCTGTGGCCTTATTCCAGTGTAACCCCCAGCAGAGCCAGATGGGAACGACATTATTGCTTTGTAAATGTCTGAGTCTTCCACTATCAATGGTTCCATAGTGGGGACAGAGGTGTTGGAACTGTTGGTGCCACTGGTTTCCCTGGCAGGGTGCTTTCCTCTAAGTGCTTCAGCCGTGTCAGCATCCCTGGGAGCAACTGTATCTTCACTGGTAATAATTCTTATTGCCCCCACTGTGTTGCCCTCTTCAATTTTCTTGCTCACCTGGACTCTGATATATATATATATATATATATATATATATATATATATATATATATATATATATATATATATATATATATATATATATATATAATTTCAAATATGTATTCGGGTATTTATATTGAAAATTATACACGATGCATTAAAATAAATATAAAAAATGGACTTGGCAAGCCTATAATTTAGCATTCGGCTAACAATCGAAACGATCCGAGTTCATTCCCAGGCAAGGCGAGTTGTATGAGATTTTACATCTATTGCCTCCGCTCTCCAAGCAATAAATAGATACCTAATTTTGAGTTGCATCCTGGGGATTATTTTTTCCAGTTCGGCCATCATGATGCTAGTGAAAGATTTTGATTCAAGGACTTACCCTCCCTTTCCCTGGATTAAAATTGATTATAATCAGGGAGAGATAATTATCTCTCATTCACCAAACGTCGTATCTCCCTTCTAGCGTTTGCGTTTACCCATCAGTATAATAATTACTAACAATTTAATGTTATAGTGGAATAATCTGTATAAAATCTTCTCATCAGCCTCTAGAACCTCTGTAATGTGTCCACTGACGCTGTGGGTCACTGGCTCCGTTACGTCCCAGGTTGGTCTCTGGGGTGAGTCCCGCGTCACCAGAAATGGCGAGAAGTGTATTAAATTTCTAAGATGAGAATGGCGCTCTGCTGATAATTTGCAAGCATGACACACTGCAGAACAAACTTTCATTGGGACGATGGTTTGCTGTAATAGCGGGTAGCCGTTGTAATAGTGTGTCTTTTGTATAAAATTCTTGCATATTTTTAGCAAATCAATTATAATTTTTATTGCCACTCGTTGTTTTGGAAAGTTATGTGCCATATAAGGCTAGAAGACCATTTTTTTAATTGTCTCTTTGTAATTACCTTTTTTAAATACCTATTTGCAAAAACCAATTTGTAAACATATACAATTAGCAATTACCTATTCATTACAGAACGAAAAGGCACAACACCGTGACTGGAACAACATGTACACAAATAACCCGCATATTGGAGAGAAAAGCTTATGACGACGTTCCAGTACGACTTAGACATGGTCCAAGTTGGACCGAAACGTTGTCATAAGGTTTTCTTTCACTGATTTATTTGTAGAGGACCAAAACTAAGCTTCCGTATTTAATTTATAATATTTTCCTTGTCACGTTTCACCTCTTACTTCATGTAAGTAATTCGTTTGTTGTGCTACCCTGTTTGTGGGTACTAAAGCAGGCAGTGGGAAGCCAGCGTTTATTAGAGACACTGTTTCGCTCATAAATGAGCAGATAATGCTGATTTATGAGTGAAACATGGTCTAAAATAAAGGCTGGCTTTGCATTGTGCCTTTATATCCGCTTTCTACCTTAGTTACAATTGCTGTTAAATAATTTGTTAATGACCTCTAGTACCTTTTATCTTCTTAGTTTACAGCATATAGTTTCCCTGAAGAATGAGAGAGTTGTTACAGTGAGACGTGTTGAGAGAGAGAGAGAGAGAGAGAGAGTAGGAGACTATTGTTCTGGAGAGAGTTGTGCCACGCGTAGAAAACATGTTTTACTTCATAGTAAGAACAGATATTGTATTGGAGAAGTAGAGATTGAGGCAATTGTGGATATATATATATATATATATATATATATATATATATATATATATATTTTTTTTTTTTTTTTTTTTTTTTTTTTTTTTTTTTTTTTTTTTTTTTTTTTTTTTTTTTTTTTTTTCAACAAATCGGCCGTGTCCCACCGAGGCAGGGTGGCCCAAAATAGAAAAACGAAAGTTTCTCTTTTCAACTTTAGTAATGTATACAGGAGAAGGGGTTACTGGCCCCTTGCTCCCGGCATTTTAGTCGCGTGTTGTAAGAGGCGACTAAAATGCCGGGAGCAAGGGGCTAGTAACCCCTTCTCCTGTATAAATTACTAAATTTGAAAAGAGAAACTTTTGTTTTTCTTTTTGGGCCACCCTGCCTCGGTGGGACACGGCCGGTTTGTTGAAAAAAAAAAAAATATATATATATATATATATATATATATATATATATATATATATATATACACATATATATATATATATATATATGTATATATTGTGTATATATATATATATATATATATATATATATATATATATATATATATATATATATATATATATACAATATATATATATATATATATATATATATATATATATATATATATATATATGTATTGTATATATATATATATATATATATATATATATATATATATATATATATATATATATATATATATATATATATATATATATATAGTGTTTGAGAGAGTAATGATGCTGACAGGATATATATTGTGTTGTGTTATACGAAGAATACTGTGATGCTGAAAGACAAAAAATTATGTTGGAAAAAGTATTGCTGCTGGTAGACAATATATTGGATCATTACTGGTGTTCTCAGTATTGATATCTTTAATTTTGTATTGTTGGAATGGGCAACTCACTCTCCCGGGATGGCCCAACGGTGGTGGCTGATTTTTGGTGAATTATTCTCAGTATATGACATAAACAAGTACATAGAAAATCAGCAACGGATTTCAGGGCAACGAGTTTATTTCTCTTGTTCTGTCTCAATGATAACCTAAATTCTGTTACTGTTCTTCGTTTGGCCCTTTGAGGCACTCAAACCCTACAGCAACGATACAAGTCTTAGTTTACCCCATCCCTTAGTAACGATCCCCGTCTTCCTCCCTACTATCCATCAGCGAAGCTTGTCTCATATTTCACCTCCCCGCTACCACCACCAGTTAGTCTTGGTGACTGGTGCAACAAGTCGACAGTTGGATATACAGACCGGTAGTGCACAGGTAGCCCTTATTTTATGTCGATATTTCGTTCAGTAAGTTTATTCAGGTATACACAAATACAGTTACATAGATCATCATACAATGCAGCATATGTTTAGAGAACCTAGGAGTAACGTTCATTATATCTACAGAAAAAAGATTACTGCTTATATGTACATTATTGTTAAGTGGAGAAGGAAGAAGAGATCACATCGTATGCATCCAAGACAAGGAAGGGTGAGGTCAGGTCACAGCAGACGCTGTGGAACCTGTGTATACGTATCTATAGAGGAAATAGAGATAAATTCTGACATGAAGAAAACAATACACGCCACCTGTCTCTCAGATTTATACACGGTATTACTCTCAATTACTTCCTATGATAATCTATTCCATATATTTACCACTCAATTGAAGAAAAAGTCATTCGCTTCATTGGACTGGACATGTTTGCCAATATCTGAACACCAATATTGAGTGTTCGGTTTCTTTGTATATTACGTCACTGTCTTTTATTATTTATTGTTGTGTATTGTGTGTGCTTATGTATTCATAAGTAATTGGTCAAAAGTAATTCTTTATTTATATATGATTATTGTTATTTTTTTATATTTTTAAATAATTTAGGTTACCTATATAACTTGAATAAATTCAAGATCCTATGGAGAACGCGAGGAAATAAATTATGGATAAGACTCAATGAATACATTTTAGCTCTGAGGCACCCACACCATCGTATGTCCCAGGATCACAGTAAAACACCTAGCTCTGCTGGGTGCATGATGTATGTAGGATTGTATGGTCCAGTGGGTTAGTGTGTCGTGAATTTTCACTCACCATGAGGAGGGCTAAAACAACACCGGTTCGATTCCCCCGGATTCTGAAAAAAATATAAGGGAGAAGAAACATGAGAACAATACCAGGAAATTTGACCATAACGCTTGGGAAGAATTATGGGGTTGATTCTGGTTTTTATACTGGAGAGGACTATGAGAATGGATCTTCTTAAGAAGCATGGAGAAGAATTCCCGAATGGTTGCAAAAACTGGGTCCCCGTAAGACGATGGAGAAAGATCAATAAAAAGACGAAGGTAAACAGTTCAGGGATGGAGAGGGTTAGAAAGATCCAGAGCTGAAACAGAGGATTGATTGATGGATCCCACCATAGCTTCAATTACCCGTGTGCAGGATGGCTTACAGTAATCTAGAAACCTTAGCTCATACCTAGCATGCAAAGAAACTAATCGAGGATACTATCCTGGGAATGACAGTGCATGACGGTTTCTAGAAATACACGAGATAAGGATCCTGAGGAACCGTAACATAGGAGTATTAAAAGATCCCTGGGACATCAGGATGGAGGATGATTAAAATATACCCGTATATTACGAAAACTGTCGCTCGGTACCACAGAGCGTTGGTGAAGTGACTTTGGTCAAGGATCTGACCAGCAACTTGTTGATCCTTGAACAAGCGCTTCGGTATCAATAATCTCTTGGGTTGTTAGTAAAAACGACACCAGTGCAGCTAATAACACATTTATCACAGCGACGTTTCTCACTTCAGGAACTTAAACAAGCCAATAGCTAATGACTTGACGAAGCTCTTGGAGAGTGAAACGTAGCTGCAATAAATGTCTCAATAGTTGTTCTTTTGTCCTTTTTACCTAACATGTTGACGGTTAATTTACGAATAACTGGAAAATCCCGTTCAAGCCTGAAAGATACGACTAGCCGACTAGTATGTGGAAAGACAATATACAAAGCAAATCTGTATTGGCTACATTTGGGTTTAAACAAACTTCTGTTCAAAGCAGAACGTCATCCATAACTTAAGTTTACAATGTGGTCTGGAACTGGAATACTATGTAAATGCCGAAAAAGTGCAATAAAAATAAGTGATACTTAAATGCAGTGGAAACCTTTCATAGCAATAGTGTTTCACCCACGTAGGGGTTAAATCAGTTCCATGCGTGGGCGAAATGCTGTTGTTGTTAATAAAGGTATCCAGTGGCTTATTGTCACTGAGGCCGTCATTATAAAAATTCTTCAAAACGGAGAACGCTTTGATTTTGTTGAAGACTCCTTGACACAAAGATTGTGAGTGAATCTCCTCGTACTAAACATGATTGCCTCTCAACCCCCAGGAGCTGGAGAGAAGCGCTTTATCTAGTAATGACTTGATAAAACTCTGCATTGTGTTCTTTCCTTGCCCCAGAGGTTTTATGACCCTTGTGGGCTTTGCTCTTCCTCATGAATGTAATAATGATAATAAAATGACAGCATATTGAAATAAGCATCAGGACTGTGTTATTCTGAGCAATAAAGAAGCGAGAATTTACGAGCTCTGCAGTTTTACATCCTCCCTAATTTATATTGCCATTTTATTATCTGGTATCTTGTTAGAATTTTCCAATATATATTCAGGTCCTGGAAAAATGGCTTCAATTTTTATGCAATATATATGCAAAATTTTCTGCAGTGCATTATATTAGTAATACTCGCAGAGATTTGATTGCTTCCTGAGTAAGTACACGATCGTCTTGAAGTGCATATACTGTTAACTAAGACTCTCTGTCTCTGTCTGTCTCTGTCTGTCTCTCTCTGTCTCTGTCTGTCTCTGTCTCTCTCACTTTCAATAAATAATAATAATAAGCTAACTTGGTAAACTAACTTTTCTTTCATCTGTGGATTGGCAAGTAAATAGGTTGCCAACAGGTGTCCGGGGACCCACACTAAAGTTCTACCGAGTCTTGGTCTGTAGCCAGTCGGTGCCAGGTGTCCCACACTAGATAGTACTGACTTCTGGCTTGTAAAAAAACGATTTCGTGAGTTCTGGCCTGTAGCCAAACGGTACCAGGGGTCCCACACTATGTACTACTGACTTCTGGCCTGTGGCCAGCAGGTGTCAGAGGAATTCTCCACACTTAGATCTACCGAGTCTTGGTCCGTAGCAGGTGTCAGGAGCGCCACATAACGTACTTAAGTATGAATCTTGGCCTGCGGCTAATACGCAAGGTACTATTGGACAACAACACGGTGCCATAAAACATGTTCTGGCACACTGCCATGCATTATCCATGCACATTATATACGTCACAATTTTCACTGAATAAATAACCTGAGAGATACTTTAGTCTCTCCACGAGTGTTTCCAATGAGAGAGATTTTTCACGGCAAAGGTATTGATCTAAACCCCTGGGGAACCATTCACAGTAAGTATTTAAGAAAGACATATATGCGGGTATTAAGTTATCCATTGAGGCTGTTTCGCCAACATGTTGCGAAACAAGTTGATAAGTGAGGAAGTGGAACATAATTCTTCCTCCGTAAGCCATGCGTGTCGTAAAAGGGGTTATTAGTAACACCTTTTTCTGTATACATTACTAAAGTTAAGAGAAACTTTTGTGTTTCTTATTGGGCCATCCTGCCTCGGTGGGATACGGCCAGTTTGTTGAAAGAGTATTATATATATATATATATATATATATATATATATATATATATATATATATATATATATATATATATATATATATATATATATATATATATATATTAATGTCGTGCCTAATAAGTAAAACTGGTCAATTAGCAAGAACTCATTTGAAATTAAGACCTTTCTAAAAAATTTCTCTTACACGGTTAAAGATATATTTTTTCATTAATGTTAATGTAAAAATTATAATTTTGCACCAAAAGAATCTTAAAAACTTACCTAACCTTATCATAAAAAGGTCAATTTAATTCAGCCTAATCTAACTAAATATATTTTAGATACGTTTACAATAATTTAATAATAAACAAACACAATAAAATATATTTTTTTCTTTAGGTTCAGAATGATTTTTGCAAAATTATTGCATACACAAATTTTCACTTCTCTTATATGGCAAGATGAGTATTGCTATTTTAGCCAAAATCGCAAGTTTTACCTATTCGGCACGATATATATATATATATACATACATATATATATATATATATATATATATATATATATATATATATATATATATATATATATATATAGTCAGACTGACCAGTGAGCTAAACATCTGGTTCCTGGATGATAGCACGATAGCAGGTACAAAGGAGTCCCTCCTAGATGATCTTACACAAGTGATGACACGGGGACAGGAAATGGGTCTCGTCTGGAAATCCATCCAAATGTGAAATCATTTCAGTCAACAAGTGATAAATGCAGTGAGATCCAAACTACCAGGAGCATCAGTCATTGCCCCTACAAATAGCGTCTTGCTTGGAGCATCTCTGGGAAGCGATGCCATTGACACAATTCTCAGGAAGAAATTGGAAGAGTTGAGGAGAATGGAACAACGAATAGGCATTCTTGTCACCCACGATGCCATGTACCTTCTCACAAAGTGCTTGAGTATGCCCAGGTTAACATATTTCCTATGATGTGCACCTTCATATGATAACCCTATACTTCACGAATAAGACAGTATCCTGAGGCAGATTTTTACGAAAGTACTTAACCTTACTCTAGAAGACGGGCAGTGGAACCAGTCAGACTAGGAGGCATTGGTGTCCGCAAGTCATCACAGATTGCGCTACCTGCTTTTCTGTCCTCATGCGTTGCATCCAAAGGCTTGTAGCAGCGATTCTCCCTGAACATCTTAGGGACAAGACTGGAGTCCAGGACCAAAAGCTCGTTGACGGAGCCATGATCTGGGATAATCTAACGGGCTCTGAAACCAGACCTGCTCTCCCAAACAACTACAAACAGTCGCACTGGGATGGTCCGATAGTGGAGAAAATAGCCTCAACAGTGTTTCAGAGTGTGTCAGGGAAGGATAGAGCCCGCCTCCTGGCAGTGAGAGCTCCTCATGCAGGGGACTTTCTGTTGGCTGTTCACAACTCCAGCCTTGGCACACGTCTCGTCCCACAGACCATCCTCATTGGTGTTGCCCTTCGACTTGCCGCCCCTATTCTCGCCGAACACAGGTGTATTTGTGACAGTGAAGCAGCAGACCGATTAGGGTACGATGGTCTTGTGTGCCGTAAATCCGAGGGAACGATTGCAAGACATGAGGAGGTTAATAACATCAAGAGGAGCCTCACAACAGCCGGATGCCCAGCAGTAAGGGAGCCACCCCAACTATGCAGATCTGATGGCAGCCAGAAGCGTCCAGATGGTATCACACTTCAAGCCTGGACAGACGGTAAGCAGGTGGTCTGGGACTACATATGTGCATCTACCTTGGCTGATACCTATCTCCAATACACCAGGGAGGAAGGAGGGGCAGCTGCCAGCTTCAGGGAGTCCCAAAAGTCTAGAAAATATGGAGAACTTGCCCATCATTATATGTTTGTTCCCATAGGCCCAGAGACCCTTGGTGCATGGAGAAAAAGTGCATCTAAGTTCCTTAAGGAGCTAGGCAAAAGACTCATCAGGGTGACTAAGGATCCCAGGGCAGCTAGTTTTCTGTTCCAGCGACTCAGTGCGGCTGTTCAGAGGGGCAATACCTGCTGTATTTTGGGCACGCACCCCAGCTCTGAAGAGCTGGATGAGATTTTCTCTTTATAATCAGTGACAAACACGTAACAATATGTACTAGACATGTATATATCACATCTCATGTACTGTATTTGTCATCTTTATATCAACAATGTATATCTTAATAAAATATACCTATTGGCAAAAAAGAATAAAAAGATGGGGTGGTAGGGGAAGTAGAATATTCAAAAGTCTTCAGGAAGAAATCCAAATATTCTTCCTTGAAGCCTTTTTATCCACTTCCCCGAGGCTACGGGTCCGACAATTTACACTTATTTACACAATTTACAATTATATATATATATATATATATATATATATATATATATATATATATATATATATATATATGTCGTGCCGAATAGGCAGAACTTGCGATCTTGGCTTAAACAGCAACGCTCATCTTGCCATATAAGACAAGCGAAAATTTGTGTATGCAATAATTTCGCCAAAATCATTCTGAAACTAACGAGAAAAATATATTTCACTGTAAACCATACCACGGGCGGGATTTGAACGCGCGGTCAGAGAGTCTCAAAACTCCTGACCGCGAGTTCAAATCCCGCCCGTGGTATGGTTTGTTTGCAATCGTGTCATTACGATTTCGAGAGTCAAGTTATATTTCACTGTGTTTGTTTAGTATTAAATTATTGTAAACAAATCTAAAATATATTTAGTTGGGTTAGGCTAAAATAAATTGATCTTGTTATAAAAAGGTTAGGTAAGTTTTCTAAGATTCTTTCGGAGCAAAATTAAAAATTTTTACATTAACATTACTGAAAAAAAATATCATTAAACGTATGAAAGAAAATTTTAGAAAGGACTTAATTTTAAATGAGTTCTTGCTAATTGACCAGTTTTGCATATTCGGCACGACATATATATATATATATATATATATATATATATATATATATATATATATATATATATATATATATATATATATATATATATATATATATATATATATATATATATATATATATAGTATTCATTCAACAAACTGAAAAGAGGAATAAATTTGGAGACAGATCAAATAAAGTCAGGCACAAGAGCCACTAAGACAGAAGGGAACCGTGTGAGGATTACTTAAGTGGATTATCCAGGAGCGGGTGAGGCGCTTTTAACATAAATCTGGTAAGTGGGACGGGGAGTAATGCATTTGGGAAGTGGACCAGCACCGGCCTCCACTTTATCCGCCCCACCACTTACGGAAATGGAGCTGGATAATCCGGTAGCAGAAAGAGCCTGATGCTATAGGCTTCCTCTACCCTCCATATTTTGAAGCTGGTTTAAGGGAAAGACAATGATTTTTTTCCTACGGAGAATCGAGATATAACCTAAATTGTCTCATTTTCCTGTATATTTCGCAATTTTCTGAAGTCTAAACTTGGACAAATCGTCTTATAAAAAAAAATGTTTTTGTATAAGCAACTACAATTGCATCGTATTGATTTTTTATGTATAAATACAAGGCTTACCCCTGACTCGCTTGATTTTAATAAATAGTTCTCAGTCGGCATATATGTAACTGATTTTTCTCGCTACTGATTTTAGAGGGTAAGTGCTGTTATCTTACCTGAGCTTCTTCTTCAGTACTGTCATGTCTGTAATATTATACCCCTTCCCAGAGTGAAACAACAGTCGACTATCGTTCAGGTAGCAAAACTGCGTAGGACACAAATTCCATATCTGGTTATGTATTAGGGAGATGTGTCCTGCTCCAGGAGATTTATCAGTTAAGTCCCTGGCGGCCGAATCGTTTCCCTAATAAATGTCCTATTCCTGCATTTGTCTTATTTGTGTGTCGATGATTTACGTTGTAAATGGTGAAAATACTTGGGAAACATGGGCATTGTATGTGAAAAACTAATTCCCGGACTTTAAACTGTGTGCTGGATGTGTTGCCACTGAGCGATTAGATGCTTTTCATAACATGATGCCACAATAATTTCAGTAATATGTTTTAATAACAATATTGCCAGTATAGGTCAAATCTGGTTTATCTCTTGTATCACTTCTGCCATGTAATGACATCTTATTTGCTAGCTTTTTTCTCCCTTAACATTCTTTTTACCTCGTCATTCCACCAATCGTTCCTTTTCCCTCCTGCGCCCTCTCTCCTATATCCCCGAACTTCTGCTGCACTTTTATACTGCATTCTTAATTCTACCCCATACTCCTTTGACTTTCTCTTCATTATTTATCCTCTCACTAGCCCATCTTTCTTTCAGCAGTTTTTATTCATCTTATCCTAACTTCCTTCTATGAATTATGAACTTTCACATGTCTTTTACTCACGGAAGCCATTCTCCTTGTACCTAAATACCTCTTACTCTCACTGTAGCTTTTCTAAGTAATAATAATTATAATAATGATAATATGCCTGTTGTCCCTCGAGAAACCTGCAAATACAGAAGTTTACCTTTAATTTTTTTCATCAAGTAATTCACTGTCTAAGAAATGGTTGTCATTACGCCCTATATCATATATTATGTATTTATTTGTCCTCTTTTTATTAAAATATACTTTGAGTATTACCAAACCTTCTTCTGTACAAAGATTCGTTCAAGGCCCCACCATTATTATTTACGTCTGGCACCCCCAAACGTACCTAGAATGCCCTCTACAACTGTATATCCCTCTTTAGCATTTAGGTCCACTACCACGTTAACTTTCTCAGTTCAAAGCTCTCTAAACACTCGATTTACATTTCTCAAAACCTCTCTCTTCCTGTTACATTCTTCCCGAGGCGCATAAACACTTAGTATAATAAACTTTTTGCATTAAACCCATATTTTATTCCAAAAAATAACTTGAATTTATACAATTATATTCCCTCATATCCTTCCATTTCTGAACATTCAGCGTTACTGATATCCCTTCCTTAGCTCTAAGTCTCTTAGATTTATCTGACTTAATCCCATTTATTTGTCCCCACTGAAAATCTACCCCTTTCACTTCAGATTCTTCTCATTTATAACATTCAATATAACCTCTTGTTTTTATTTATCATTTGCACTACATCCATGTACATTCAAACATCCCAACTTAAAGAAATCTTTTCTTTCTAAATTTAGCAATTAATGCAGAGGAAGAACTTACCAGCCCCTCGCCGCAAGAAGTCTTTTACGACACGTATGGTATACGAAGGAAGAATTCTCCACTTCCGCAAGGAGATAAAACAAATTATATAAAAACAAGAACCAGATGGGTGTGCAGGAGTAGGACGAAGTAAGTGTGGTTATGTGACAGAAAGAACATATATATATATATATATATATATATATATATATATATATATATATATATATATATATATATATATATATATATATATATATATATATATTTCGTGATGCAAGAATGACGCACCCTAGCTCTGCTGAGTGCATCATTCTTGTAAGATTGCATGGCCCCATGGGTTGGAGCATCATATAGGATTTTCGCTTATGAAGAGGTGGGCCAAAACGACATGGGTTCGAATCCTTGGCTAGTCGCAGTGTTGTTACTTATATATGCAAACAAACACAGATGGGAGATCTTAACTATGCAGGACAAGCCACCGGAAAGGGGGACGGAAATCTTTAGGTCAAGTACTTTCACACTTCTCAGTGCGTCATCAGGAGCTGTGCATTGTTGCAAGGGAGCAACCAAAGCAGGGTGAGAGGCCTCAGAGTAGCGTAGGTGTCACCGTCCACAGTCACCCTTAGAGTGCGGTTAGTGGTCGGTGCCAACCCCACCCTACCATCAACCCCCTACTACCCATATGGGGTAGGAGGGTTTCTGAGATGTCAAGTATGAAATTATAAGATATAAAAAGCTAGCCTTAAGCTTTTCTAATCGTTTATAACAGGTCATGTGGTATGAGAAAATAAGTTTCTCGTTAGATATTGTAGATATGGATACCTATTATTCTGTGTGACCTTTTCATATAATGAAAGAAAGGAATACATTGTGCTCTTTGTCCGTTTAAATGTCCTGCTCTGAGGTACTCGATTGTTCTACCCATGTACTCAGAAGTATCTCTTCTTAAATATTGTTGACTATTTTTCTCAGTGTCTGTTAATATGCCATACATGGGGATCTTCTATGCCTATCCGATAATATTTCTATGATCTAAATTCTACTAATACCCTTTAATCTTTCCTTACGTTATCTTGTGTGCTTGTCACTGTATGGTACATTAACAGCTACAGGCATTATATAACCAACACAAATGATGTGGTTTGAAGTTTTGGTACGTAGGCACTGGTCGGGCGTCACTAATCCATCAACCCACCTGGCATAATGAACATTCCCGTGATTTTGTACAGCATTGTTGTTTAAGATTGTGTACTCTAGTTATCAAGCTTGTTTCACCCATAATTTGAGTTGTATACTGTATTCCTTTCATGTTTCAAGAGGGAAGGTTCAATGACAGAACTGTTTGGTACTATAATCTGGGCAGCATCCCACCCCGGTGGGTGATTACATGCACTAACGTGGTTAAAAATAGCGTTCGATTCTTGCCCTGTCCTGACTGAGTATTTATGCTGGGCAATTCTGGTTTCCAGAAATTTACCTGTTGACCGATATATGAGAGAGGAAACTGAGTACATGGGACCTTGTAAACCCCACCAACTATGTTGGAGGATGTGTTTTTAATCAACCTTTGTTTCACTGTCCCTGTGTTTTTGAAAGCAAGGTTTATGTTGATCTTTTTTAATGCCTCATGTAGGCAAGCCAAATTCTCATTGTATGGTAAAACTAACCCTCCTACTCCATATGGGGAGTAGGGGGATGCTAGCAGGATGGGGTTGGCACCGACCACTAGGGATAACTGTGGACAGTGACACCTTGCAACATTGCACAGCTCCTAATGACGCACTGAGAAGTGTGAGAGTACTTGAGTTAAAGATTTCCACCCCCTGTGGCTTGTCATATATATATATATATATATATATATATATATATATATATATATATATATATATATATATATATATATATATATATATATACATATATATACATATGTATATATATATATATACATATATATATATATATATTAAATATATATACATATTTATATAAATATATATATATATATACCTATATATATTTATATAGAAATATATATATATATATATATATATATGCCTCTCAAATCCCAAATGTTGTGTAAGCCATACGGGTTTAGCGCTTCTTCCTCCCCAATACAAAAATAATAAATCATATCTTGAGAGAAAAACTGTCTGAAATAAAAGTTAGTCGTTGTGTGCTGCTTCTGTTGAAATATTTGTTGACAGTCCTTGACGTCCACGGCTGCTCTTTTATGCCTTTGGTATTTTTTTTTATCCTTTATGCCTTTGTTGTTTTTGCTATTACTTTTGTTTAGTATTTTTTGATGTCTGGCAAGCCTTTTGACTATTTTTGGTATTTCTTGCTAACTTTTATATTGTTGCTGTCTTTCACTTTGGTATTGTTGATTAAACTTGAATTTGTTTGATGTTGTATTTAATTTTTTTATACTTCTTTGATATGTAAAATTTCTATTAATTTGGAGTTTGGAATCTTTTTGTTGTCTGTTATATTACTTTTACAATTTTTGGAACTTACATTAGCTTTAGTATTGTTTTAGCCGTTATTTATATTTTTCTATGGTGCTGTTTTTGATATGTTTGATATAGTTTCTAACATGGATCAATAGGTCTTTTTCACTGCTCTTTGAAAATCTCTACAGTTAGTTGTTAAATATTACCGTCACCTGATCTGTTACTCTATATAATCTGTTCCTTCTCTCATTTGTACATTCCTAAAATAATAAACTGTGTCTGTGAGTGTATATATATATATATATATATATATATATATATATATATATATATATATATATATATATATATATATATATATAATATTGCATACACAAATTTTCGCTTCCCTTATTCGGCAAAAAAGTCCGTTGCTATTTAATTCAAAATCTCAAGTTTTACCTATTCAGCACGGTATATATATATATATATATATATATATATATATATATATATATATATATATATATATATATATATATATATGTATATATATATTCAACAAGTCGGCCGTCTCCCACCGAGGCAGGGTGACCCAAAAATGAAAGAAAATCCCCAAAAAGAAAATACTTTTATCATCATTCAACACTTTCACCACACTCACACATTATCACTGTTTTTGCAGAGATGCTCAGAATACAACAGTTTAGAAATATATACGTATAAAGATACACAACATATCCCTCCAAACTGCCAATATCCCAAACCCCTCCTTTAAAGTGCAGGCATTGTACTTCCACTTTCCAGGACTCAAGTCCGACTATATGAAAATAACCGGTTTCCCTGAATCCCTTCACTAAATATTACCCTGCTCACACTCCAACAGATCGTCAGGTCCCAAGTACCATTCGTCTCCATTCACTCCTATCTAACACGCTCACGCACGCTTGCTGGAAGTCCAAGCCCCTCGCCCACAAAACCTCCTTTACCCCCTCTCTCCAACCCTTTCGAGGACGACCCCCATCCCGCCTTCCTCCCCCTATAGATTTATATGCTTTCCATGTGATTCTACTTTGATCCATTCTCTCTAAATGACCAAACCACCTCAACAACCCCTCTTCTGCCCTCTGACATGTACTTTTATTAACTCCACACCTTTTCCTAATTTCCACACTCCGAATTTTCTGCATAATATTTCCACCACACATTGCCCTTAAACAGGACATCTCCACTGCCTCCAACCGTCTCCTCGCTGCTGCATTTACCACCCAAGCTTCACACCCATATAAGAGTGTTGGTACTACTATACTTTCATACATTCCCTTCTTTGCCTCCATAGATGACGTTTTTTGACTACACATATACCTCAACGCACCACTCACCTTTTTTCCTTCATCAATTCTGTGATTAACCTCATCCTTCATAAACCCATCCGCCGACACGTCAACTCTCAAGTATCTGAAAACATTCACTTCTTCCATACTCCTCCTCCCCAATTTGATATCCAATTTTTCTTTATCTAAATCATTTGATACCCTCATCACCTTACTCTTTTCTATGTTCACTTTCAACTTTCTACCTTTACACACACTCCCAAACTCATCCACTAACCTTTGCAATTTTTCTTTAGAATCTCCCATAAGCACAGTATCATCAGCAAAAAGTAACTGTGTCAATTCCCATTTTGAATTTGATTCCCCAAAATTTAATCCCACCCCTCTCCAGAACACCCTAGCATTTACTTCCTTTGCAACCCCATCTTTAAATATATTAAACAACCATGATGACGTTACACATCCCTGTCTAAGACCTACTTTTACAGGGAAGTAGTCTCCCTCTCTTCTACACACCCTAACCTGAGCCTCACTATCCTCATAAAAACTCTTTATAGCATTTAATAACACCTATTCCATATATTTGCAACATCTGCCACCTTGCTTCTCTATCCACTCTATCATATGCCTTTTCTAAATCCATAAATGCAATAAAAACTTCCCTACTTTATCTAAATACTGTTCACATATATGCTTCAATGTAAACACTTGATCTACACATCCCCTACTCACTCTGAAACCTCCTTGCTCATCCGCAATCCTACATTCTGTCTTACCACTAATTCTTTCAATAATAACTCTACCGTACACTTTTCCTGGTATACTCAGTAAACTTATTCCTCTATAATTTTTACAATCTCTTTTGTCCCCTTTCCCTTTATATAAAGGGAATGTACATGCTCTCCGCCAATCCCTAGGTACCTTCCCCTCTTTCATACATTTATTAAACAAAAGTACCAACCACTCCAACACTATATCCCCCCCTGATTTTAACATTTCTGTCATGATCCCATCAGTTCCAGCTGCTTTACCCCCTTTCATTCTTCGTAATGCCTCACGTACCTCCCCCTCACTTACATTCTGCTCTTCTTCACTCCTAAAAGATGGTATACCTCCCTGACCAGTGCATGAAATTACTGCCTCTCTTTCTTCCTTAACATTTAAAAGTTCCTCAAAATATTCTCGCCATCTACCCAAAACCTCCATCTCTCCATCTACTAACTCCCCTCTCTGTTTTTAACTGACAAATCCATATGTTCCCTAGTCTTTCTTAATTTGTTTAACTCACTCCAATTTTTTTTCTTATTTTCATTAAAATTTCTTGACAGTGCCTCTCCCACTCTATCATCTGCTCTCCTTTTGCACTCTCTCACCACTCTCTTCACCTTTCTTTTACTCTTCATATACTCTGCTCTTCTTATAACACTTCTGCTTTGTAAAAACCTCTCATAAGCTACCTTTTTCTCTTTTATCACACCCTTTACTTCATCATTCCACCAATCACTCCTCTTTCCTCCTGCCCCCACCCTCCTATAACCACAAACTTCTGCCCCACATTCTAATACTGCATTTTTAAAACTATTCCAACCCTCTTCAACCCCCCCACTACTCATCTTTGCAGTAGCCCACCTTTCTGCCAATAGTCGCTTATATCTCGCCCGAACTTCCTCCTCCCTTAGTTTATACACTTTCACCTCCCTCTTACTTGTTGTTGCCACCTTCCTCTTTTCCCACCTACCTCTTACTCTAACTGTAGCTACAACTAAATAATGATCCGATATATCAGTTGCCCCTCTATGAACATGTACATCCTGGAGCCTACCCATCAACCTTTTATCCACCAATGCATAATCTAACAAGCTACTTTCATTACGTGTTACATCATACCTTGTATATTTATTTATCCTCTTTTTCATAAAATATGTATAACTTATTACCAAATCTCTTTCTACACATGGCTCAATTAAAGGCTCCCCATTTACATTTACCCCTGGCACCCCAAATTTACCTACTACTCCCTCCATAACATTTTTACCCACTTTGGCATTGAAATCCCCAACCACCATTACTCTCACACTTGATTCAAAACTCCCCACGCATTCACTTAACATTTCCCAAAATCTCTCTCTCTCCTCTACACTTCTCACTTCTCCAGGTGCATACACGCTTATTATAACCCACTTTTCACATCCAATCTTTATTTTACTCCACATAATCCTTGAATTAATACATTTATAGTCCATCTTTTCCTGCCATAGCTTATCCTTCAACATTATTGCTACTCCTTCTTTAGCTCTGACTCTATTTGAAACCCCTGACCTAATCCCATTTACTCCTCTCCATTGAAACTCTCCCACCCCCTTCAGCTTTGTTTCCCTTAAAGCCAAGACATCGATCTTCTTCTCATTCATAACATCTACAATCATCTCTTTCTTATCATTTGCACAACATCCACGCACATTCAGACTTCCCACTTTGACAATTTTCTTCTTATTCTTTTTAGTAATCTTTACAGGAAAAGGGGTTACTAGCCCATTGTTCCCGGCATTTTAGTTGACTTTTACAACACGCATGGCTTACGAAGGAAAGATTCTTATTCCACTTCCCCATGGACATAAAAGGAAAAGTAATAAGACCACGAACTATTAAGATAAAATCAAAGAAAACTCATATATATATATATATATATATATATATATATATATATATATATATATATATATATATATATATATATATATATATATATATATATATATATATATATATATATATATATGTAAAGGTGATATGCTGTAAGTAAGAGGTTCTTAGACAGGTAATTTCCATAGTGGCAATCATCTGTCATAATGAAAGATAAATCAGAATACTCATCATTTTAATGATGAGTCTTCTAGTAACTCCTTCTCCTGTGTGCATAACTAAATGTATAAAAAAGAAAAAGATCTTTCTCGGGTCACCCTAACTCGGTGGGAGGCTGCCGGTGTGTTACAAAAGTTATTGATACACTACGTAGACCATCTCATTAAAATTTTAATGAAAATGAAAGTAATATAATCATTTATGAAACAGCAGAAAAATTAAGTAAAAAAAAAAGTTAATCCGGGAAAATGTGTAATATAACGAGGAAAAATACTCCCCAAAATTGAGCAAATCGAATAAACTATATCTGCTAACCACTTCCCTTCAAGGATTGAATCCTGGAAACTCCTGAGGAGAGTTGAGGGTGTTAAACCTTCCTCTGCACCAGACGGCCACGACACATCAGTCTTTAAACCCGTTAACTTGTCGCCTAATTTTCTATTTCTGCATCATAAAACATGATACAAATCTAATCTGAACTCATTAAAACATGTATGAATTATTTTTTTTTTTTCAAATTAGTGTGTAGTAAGAGGAGGTAAAACTGTGGGGATTAAGATGCTAATTACTTTTTTTCTATAACTAATCACCAAAAGAGAAAAAAAACGGTAATCAGGATTGCCTAATGTGCGTGGATGTAGCCTGGATGTAGCGTGGATGTAGCCTGGATGTAGCGTGGATGTGTTATGAATGCAGGAAAGGATTGTTCTAGATATTTTATCTGAAAGGAAACTGAGAGAGCAGGAGCTAAGAGTCGCCTCAAATAGTTGAAAGAGTAATTGAATGGGGTAATAATGTTCTCTTTTAATAACTGTGTAGTTGAGAATGAAAATGCAGTGTGAGATGTGGATAATAGAAATAATAAGGGTGGATGTGTGACTGTGTGTGTGTGTGTGTGTGTGTGTGAGAGAGAGAGAGAGAGAGAGAGAGAGAGAGAGAGAGAGAGAGAGAGACAGACAGACAGACAGACAGACAGACAGACTGACAGACAGACAGAAATAGACAAGGACAAACAAATAGTATAATCCAATAATTCAAAGATTCGGACTTACCCTTCCCTTCCTTGGATCAACCTTGATTATATTATGTAGTATTTTTTGGTCGCCGTATGAACTTACTGTTAGGGTTTAACACTTCCCAATGAAATTCTAATAATAATAATAATAATAATAATAATAATAATAATAATAATAAAATAGTAATAATAAAAATATAAATAATATCAAACGTTTGTGGTCTATATTGCAGATTATGATCACTTTTCCCTCTAGAACGATTCATTCACTTAAACATTCTGAGCGAATTTGATACACTCAAATTCTGATAATTATTTGAAGTGGAATGTGTGTCACTAACCAAGAATAAAGAACCGAAATTTAGAGGGAATATATATAAAGCCAATGCAGATAGTCTCTAATAATACTGACATATCACTTCAACAATAATTAAACTCTAACAGCTCCCTATTGAAGGCAGCCAGGGGTCTAATGGTAATTCCCCTTATGCTTGGTAGAGGGCTGTTGAAAAGTCTTGGGCCCAGGACACTTAATGTGTTTTCTCTTAGTGTAGTAATGGCGCCCCTACGTTTCATTGTGGGTATTTTACACCGTCTGCTTTCATAGGGAGTGATTTGTTTGTGCAGATTTGGTGCCATTTCCTCTATGATTTTCCAGGTGTAGATTATGATGCGTCTCATTCCTGAGCTCCAGTGAGTACTGGTTATAATCTACGATTTCTATTGTGCAGATGCTGGTTGTGGTCTTCGATATCCTTGCGTTAGTTCAGAACAGTGCAGGGGCTCATTGTAGTCTACGATATCCTGTACAGTGGCTGGCTGTGGTCTACAAAAATCTGGGTATGAAAGTACTAAAGTAAACGTAGCAGTTGTAGTGGAAAAGTAGTTCAACAGCAGAAATTAGGATTTCCTTATGACATTTCCTTTTAAATATCTATGCACGTTTTTGGTTTACATTATCCAATCAACCGGCTGTGGAGAATAAGGAGTAAGCCTTCTGCCGTGTTATCATAGACAGGATTAAAGGACCCTAGACTTCAGAACTTTAAACTTCAGGAAGTTCCTCTGTCCTCGTTTTCCAACATTTCCTTCAAGGTTTGGAGGGTGGTGTGCCTTAATGCTAATTAAAGGCTCTTATTCAAAGGAACTGGAATTACATTCTACTTCCACTTCTCAAAGGATAAGGTACTCACTCTCTAGACGGAGCCATATAAAAGTAAGCACTATATAACGTGCCTACGTTTCCCCAGCAATATATAAGTAGGCACTCTATTAGGTGCCTACGTTTCGCCAGCCAGTGGCATATTCAGTCAATTACAGCCTCTGGCTCGCGAAACGTTTCCTCAATAAAGATTCCCATTTGTTGTACATGTGTTTCAGGCTTCAATTTGTCGCTCTTCTACACTATTACATCACTATATGAGGCAACATTATGAGGTATTGTGTTATGTATATGAAGTACTATATGAAGTACTATATGTGTCAGCATAGTTGCTGATCCCCTTATATGTGTTGTATAGCATATCATAGTACCATTCATGTGTTTACATAGAAGATCCCTAGGCCGAGTGACTGTTTGTGTGACGTCATGGGATGCGCATGTGTACGTTCGTAACTCTGCCTCCCTCTCAGTCGGCAGATAGACATCCAGGCATTGACATGGCAGGCTGGGCTCCATCTCCCATTACCACAGTCTGACAATATAGCGCTACCATCCAACAAGTGTCTCTACCTTTAACCCTCAAATCTCCTTTAAGAACCCCTATGACAATTGGTGGCAACGGAGGGCCTGTAATCCTGACGATTACAGCGATTTCTGGAGATAAATTTTTACTGGGCCGGCCGACATCTTGTGACTAGGCCTGCCGAGCAGGCTCGACCTACCCCAGCCAGCTACCTCAAGCCAGCTACTCTCTCAAGCTTCTACCAGCCACTACATTATACACTGGTCAGTCTCTTTGTATTAGTGTTTATCTGCTTATTTGCATCACTCCCGAGGGGTTGACCCGAGTTTGCAAAGTAAGCCAGCAACCAGTCTGTGGTGGGGGAGTCAGGAGTCAGTCCAGCCTAGCCTACTCCATCTAGTTTTGCCTGCCAAGCCAGCTTTCCATCCCTGCTGTGCTCATCGTGAGAAGTTATCAAGCTATTCTGTGTGAAGGGTTAAGATAAGCCAGCAAGCAACTAACCCAGGTGTCTTATCCCAGTACTCAAGCAAACCACATGGGTACAGTCTTCATCGCTTGTGATTCAAGCTCCAAGTCATTCTGAGTGCTCTTTTTCATTCCTGTGGTGTTGTGGTAATTCGTGGGTTTGTTTTTTAAGCCAGCCGGCTTAGAATATCTTCGCCCCAGTGTGGTTGTCTTCAGTGAGGCTTACGCCGTTCATCCCACAGGCCCAATGACCACGTGTGTCTCACCACGTGGTCTTGGTCTTAGCCCTGCTCAGCCCACTCACTCACCACGCGGCCTCAGACGCCTCACTCAGCCACTCACCCACTCACCCAACCTCTACCAGTGTTTTGGTACACTACTACGGGTTACTAGTACCATATTTTAAGGACCATATAGGGGGTCAAGAGCTAGAGTGTGTTTTGCGCCACCGTTGAAAGCCTCCTGTGTGAAGTCAATCGTCGATGTAAGCGCAAATTTTACAATCACGTGTGCAGAGGACAGTAGCCAGCCAGCCACGACATCCTCTACATCCTCCTCCAACCTTCCACCTTCTACCTCATTCTACACCAAGTCGTTACAGCGATAATATTTTTCATAGAGACATTTGCGAGTGTTGAGACATTTCTTTTGTGTTCCAGTGATTTCTTAGTGACATTCAGTGACTCTTGATTAGACTCAGTGTTTATTATATACTGATTACAATATTTTTTTTATCTTCTTAATTCAGTGTTAATTTTTGTGCATTATCTTATGTCTGTTGTGTTGTGTTTCTTTTTATACACTTGAAGTAAGTACCTAGTGTTTTTCCTTTGTTGTGTGTGCAATATATGAGCAGTATAGAACTTGTGTTTACACTTCAGAATCACCTAGTGTTCTCAGTATTCCAATGAAGTAATTTATTACCTTATATTCTGCATCACAACTCAGTGTTGTTTGTTATAATTTTCCTCCCAGCATTTGTGTATTCTTGTTTTGTTCTCTGTGTGTTGAGCATTCTTGTTCATATTCTTTTCATGTAGCCAGTGTCTAATTTGTCTTATCTCCACAGACAATAGTGCCATTATTTCGTGCAATCAAGAAAATTAATTTTGCAAAAGTTTTCACACATCAAGTTTCATAGCAAGAAAATTCTAGTATTGTGTTTATGTTGATGTGTTGTGTTCTGCATCACTGTAAGTGTTCAAGCTTTTTTTGTTCTGTGTTTTAGCACCTATTATTTTTCATGTTTCATTGAACAAATTCACTCTTAGTGCAATTTTTAAGTTCTTCTTTTAAAGTAAATTGTTCTTTTGCTTGTTAAGTGTTGCTTAAGCTGCAGTTAAGAGTTAAAGTGTTCACTCAGTTCATTCCTTGATATATTTTCTTTTCTTGTAAACAGTGTTTTCTTGTGTGTGTAATATTTTTTATTATTGCACATTGACTCATTTTGCAATAATTCTTGTGCAAACATTGTGTTGTCATTAAAATTTTTCTTGCAGAAATTTTGTGCAGTGTTGTGCAATACTTTTTGATTAGCAATTGTCATTTGCAGCATTGCTACAGTTTATTTCAGTGCAGTTTATTATGCTCTGTTCTGTGCATAATATTTTATTCTTTCTGTGCCATTTTATTTTATTTCAGTGAATTGTGTCCCAGTTTGTTTTATTTTGCAAAAGCTTTATTGAGTCCATTTTAACATTTTTGAATGAATTATCATTTTATTGTTGTATTTCCCTATTGCATTGAGAGTAAAGACAACTCACTGTGCCATTCATTCAATTTAAAGTAAAATTTGAGCAAATTAGATTTGAGTAAAGGACAAGTTCTCTTGATTTTCAAAGTGTTGTTTATTCAGTTGAGTAATTTCTTGTGTGAGTTTCTTTGCTTACTGTGTGACCTGTCAATTTTTAATTACTTATGCAGAATAGTTAAGCATTTTCTTCCCATTTAAGTTCACTGTGTTGTGTGTTCCTCAGTTACATTTTCTTTTGTTTCTCTAAATTCTTGTTTTACATTTTGCAAATATGTCTCAAGTCTTCTCAAGCGATGCCTCAGCACATGCTGCTAGTACAACCATTGATGCATCAGTTCACTATTCGAGTAATCTTTTATCAAACAATAGACACACTCAGACTTCTAGCCTGCGTAATTTTAGTTGTGATCCGTATGATGCTATGCCATTGTTCAATGGTAACCCAGACAACCTAGAAGGTTGGTTTACTGCTGTTCGAGCCAGAGCTAATGCTTCAGTTGATGGTCTTCCATCTGAGAGTTGTTTAATCAGTATCAGAAAGGAGAGTCTAGCCCGTTCTCCAGCCGCCTCACATGTGTTTAACTTAATTCGTATGAAGGACTTTCAAGATCTAACCGGTGGCAAGATTATGAACAGTTAATTCGCAACTATCTTGAACCGGTGCGAGAAACCGATCCTTTTGTCGTTCTCAAAGAATTAGTGTGCACAGCTCCGAGGCCAGAAGAGTCATTAGATGAGTTTGCCCTCCGTCTTAACCTAATGTCCTCATTTGTTAAAGCAGGTCAAAATTCCAAGTACCTTAAAGATAACGATAAACCAGCCCTTGAAGGGTTTGCTAAATTAGCAGCATTCGGAGTTATCAAACAACTAATGCCACCGACATCTATGTATGTGTACAATTCAAGTCCTCTAGATGCTACTATGGGACCGCTCGCAGCTCTCATCCATGTACGTAATTTGTGTCCTGAGGGAACCTTCCCTTATCGTAAGTCTACGCCAACCACTTTGTCTACTCCTGTACTTCCTCTAGTTTGTGCTACTACCAAAACTCCCAACCTTAATCACTCGCGTCCATCATCCAAAGCTAGTGTTAAGAGCCATCATTCCCGTAGCACCCGTAGTATGTACAGTATGCACAGTCAAAGAACTTGCTACAATTGTGGTTACCGTGGCCATATTGCAATTAATTGTCCTGATAGTCACCCTAAGAGGCGTCGTACTGATGATGAGTACCAGTCAGATCTTCCCTACTGTACTTATCATAGAATACATGGACATGACACATCTGAGTGCAATGCTCTCTACAACCTGCAGTACTCTAGATCTTTCCGTGGCCGTTCCAACCGCAGAGCCAGGAGAGGAAACAGACGTCGTGGTTCTCAAACTAACCAGAACCAGGCTCATTCTTCCAATTCGGGGGAATCCGAGCGCCCCAGTCTACTCGTCCAGTCGTGACAGTAGGTGATAATGAGTACACCATCCCAGTTCAAAATTCCTATGAAGCCTTAGCCAGCCTTGAGAATGACAACCTCGCTGTTGATGCTGCTTCACACGTCTCTGACGTAGAGGAATTTGGGGATGAAGTAGAAAATGCCTTCTCCGATGACAACCCACCTTTCTGTTTGCACATAACTCCTAACGAAACGATAGGTCCTTTAGTACAAGCTTCTATCCATAATGCGCCCGTTCATGTGTTCATGGACTCTGGTGCGCAAGTTAATATCATCAGGTCTAGCTTGTTTAAAGAGAAGCAGTTACGACGTGTCCTCCTCGTTGAACCAACTACTGTAACCTCCCTTAGTGGAGTAGCTGGTTCCCTTCTGCGAGTCCGAGGTCAGACTTCGCTCACCTTTACTATCCAAGGTAGAGACTTTACTGCTGCTTTTCTTGTTGTCGACCAGATTACTTTCCCTGGTGACCTTCTACTGGGATTTGCTTCCATGCGAGACTTACGCATTGTGCTCGACCCTTACCGATGGCATGCCCAAATTGACGACTTGATCGTTCCATTTTGGGGTTACCAGCTTGGATCAGAAATCTGCCATACTGCCGCAGAGTATGATGTACGGATTAAGTCCTTACAAGCCAATGCATTCTCCAGTAGCGTACCCAAGCGGTCAGGCACTGGTAACTCTGTCACTCCCATCTGTGTTCCACCTACACCTTCAGATATGCAAGATAGTGTATTGCCTCAAGTGTCCGAGGACGCTCAGACTGCTTTGAGTGCTCAGCCTATCCCTGCAATGTCTGCTAGTCCAAGTAGTAGTTTCTCCACAGGGGACGCCTTGTCGGAAAACGATTACTTGAAACTAGTAATGCCATCTCTTGTTGATGTCACATGCCGTCTGCAGAAAGACGTCTCTGTTGCGGCTAGTGCTCTCACTAGAGTGTCTGTTGTTGTTCCTAATGTTCCAGATGGTGATAACGTCCTAGTTGACAGTGATTCCTGCAAGGTCAAGGGTTTATTTGTTGAACCTTCCTTACACGTTGTAAGAGACAGTAAGATCCATTTATTCCTTGCTAACACTTCGGGTCACAGTGTTCGTCTCAGAGCAAATACCAATCTCGTTGACCTAGTTCACTATCCTTACCCTGTTCAAGTACAGGATGACGTGCCACCTGACCAGTGGGTCGGTGCTATTTCAACAGGGGAGACCTCATCCACTCCACTGGATCAATCCATTCCACCAGTTGAGGAGAAAGACTTAGCTCCCACTGACTTCCCAGACGAAGTCAAGCGTTTGTTGACTCTGTTGAACAAACGTCGTAAAGCCATTGCCTTACCAGGTGAGAAGATGGGTATAACGAACTTATTGTCCCATCGTATTCCACTTGAACCTGGTACTAGACCTATCTATATACCTGCGTACAGAATGCCTCATTCCCAAGTTGCTGTCGCAGAAGAACTGATCAATCAAATGCTCGATGATGGAGTTATTGCACATAGCAATTCACCCTGGAATGCGCCCTTGATCCTAGTGCCTAAGAAGGACGGTACTTGGCGCCCGGTGATTGACTTTAGGAAGTTAAATGCGAAAACTATTCCAGATCGCTTCCCACTTCCTGTACTAGGTGATCTTTTACGCAATATCGGAGATAACAAAGTCTTCTCGACCCTGGACTTGTTACAAGGGTTTTGGCAAGTCCCTCTTCACGAGGACAGCCAAGAGTTAACTGCATTCTCTACTCCCACAGGTCATTATCACTTCCTTCGAATGGCTTTTGGATTACGATCCTCTCCTATCACGTTCTCTAGACTCATGACCAATATCTTTAGAGGTCTTATAGGTAAAGCACTTATGGTGTACTTAGATGACGTAATCGTCATGTCCGAAGATGTGGATACACACCTGAAAAGACTTGATATAGTACTTGGTAAGCTTGAAGAAGCCAATTTAAAGATCAAACTGTCTAAATGTCAATTTTTCAGATCAGAAATTAAGTTTCTTGGTCATGTAGTCACTCCTAGAGGGGTTACGACTGATCAAAGTAAAGTAACGGCAGTACTAAATTTTCCAACTCCCAAAACTGCTGATGCTGTAAGATCCTTTGTGGGTCTAGCAGGTTTCTACAGATCTTTCATTGCTAATTTTTCTTCAATAGCAGCTCCTCTAACTGAATTGCTTAAGAAAGATGCTCCTTTTGTCTGGATCTTCCGTCAAGAAAGAGCATTCCAGACACTAAAAGAAAAGCTAACGTCTGCTCCCATTTTGAAATTCCCAGATTTTTCTAAGCCTTTCTATCTAACAACTGATGCTAGTTCAATTGGCATAGGTGCCGTACTAGCTCAGAAGACTGATGGCAAGTACAACGCAGTTGCATTTGCTAGCCGAGTCCTTACGAAGGCTGAACGTAATTATACAGTAACGGAGCAAGAAGCTTTAGCAATAGTATGGTCTTTAAAGCACTTCCGAGACATTATTTACCAGTACCCTGTTCATGTCTTGACAGACCATGCACCACTGATACCTTTATTCCAGAACAAACAACCTACTGGAAGGTTAGCCAGATGGACCTTGACTATCCAAGAGTTCAATCCCACTTTTGAACATTTACCTGGCAAGTCAAATGTAGTCGCAGATGCTTTATCGCGACACGTTAGTGTAGTTACTGCAGATCCTCCATTTACTGTCGAGGATGTAAAGAATGCCCAAAGAACAGATCCCATGTGGTCTGGTGTGATTCGATTCCTGCTCCAGGAAGATCTTATTCTTACTGTGAAGCCACCAGCACCCATTAGTGACTTTGTAATGAGCCAAGAATTACTGTATCGAACAGCCGAGTTGGGTACTCCAAGCAGAAGAGTGTACCAGTTAGTAATTCCACAGTCACTAGTGAACGTAGCTCTACAGCTAGTTCATGATGCACCAGGTGTTGCACACCCTGGTATGGATCGTTCTGTGAAACAAGCCAGAATGAAATACTTTTGGCCACGTATGGCAACTGACATTTCAGAGTATGTTAAGAAATGTAGTGTTTGTATGCAACATAAAGGAAATGTCAATGGTCCTAATCCAATCCAAGTGTACCCAACCACTAGCGAACCGTGGGAAAGAGTTGCCCTTGATTTGTTAACCAATTTTAAATGTTCCCTCCAAGGCAACAAACATCTGTGTGTTATGGTAGACCATTTCACCAGATATTGTGAGTTAGTTCCTATTGCAGATAAGACTGCAGAGACAGTAGCTAAAGCGTTTAAAGAACGCATTATCTGCAGGCATACCACCCCTAAGTCCTTAGTAACAGATAATGGAGGTGAATTCTGTAATGAGATTCTTGAAAATTTGTGTACTTTGTACAAGATCTCTAAATCCACCATTGTTCCTCATCATCCTGCCAGCAATGGGTTAGCTGAACGAACCAATAAGAAAGTACTTGATGTCTTGAGAGCCACTATCAACCCCAATAGTGAAACTTGGGATGAAGTTATACCAGATGTTCAATGTGCCATAAATTCTGCTTACAATGCTTCCATAGGTGATACTCCACATTATGCATTGTATGGTGTAGACAAGCGTTTACCCTATGAGTTGTTATATTCCACTCCGAAACCCAATTACAACCCTGATGATTTCGTAGCAACTCGTACCAGCATGGCTCAGAGTGTTTTTAGAAGAATCCGTGAAACACTTCATAAATCAACAGCAGAATTTACTAGAGTAACTAATAGCCGTGCTAAGCCATCAAAAGTTAAAGTAGGTTCAAGAGTAATGCTGACAAATTTCAACAAAACATCCGAAATGCCTAAGCTCGATCAAAAGTTTGTTGGCCCTTATCGAGTTGTAGAACATATCTCTGGCAATAAGTATAAGGTTAGAGAAATTAGTACTGGTAAGTACAAAGAATCGCATTTAGATCATATGAAATTAGTATGCGATGTTGATGATATTGCTACCCAGACTAATGTGACAGATGCTGAAAATCCTCTTGACTCTGTACCCTCTACCTCAAATACTCAGTCAGATATTCAACCTGAATGTCGTTACTCCTTGCGTACTCGACAAGTAATGAGAAACCCACAAGTATCTTTTGTAGATACTCGTTCAGATCTCCCTCAGTCAAGGCATGTGTTAGCCATTGCAGAGGAATTCGATCCTCCCAGAGATGATAACCATTCTGCATATGTAAACCTCACCCTCGCAGAATTGGGTTTAAATGTACATAGTCTGTATAACTAGATGTCCGAGATGAAGGAAATTGTCAACTGTTTGTTATTAACTGATCAGTTTTTCAGAATTTATTTTTTTTCGTGTTCCCGTTCCCTCCGTATTCTGAGAATTTGACAGTAATGATCTGAGTGTGCACCAGATGCCTTTGCTGTTAATTTCACCTTGTATATATATATATTTATTCTTCCTCAGAATCCGTAGAGTGCATGAATACAGATCGATCGATCAATTCCATCCATATTGTACAATGATTTGTTCTTATAGTTTGTAATGCATTACGTTAAAAGTGATTACGTTAACACCCATTACGTAAAACTCATTTTGTTAATATCCATTATGATACCATCCGTTAGGTCTAAGTTATATATGAATTTCTTATTATATAGAATCAGCCCAGAACCACCTGCCTGTTCAGCCTATAGCATAGTAGTGTATGTCGAGACGACATACGTAACATGACAGAGCTGTCAGCATAGTTGCTGATCCCCATATGTGTTGTACAGCATATCATAGTACCATCCATGTGCTTTATATAGAAGACCCCTTAGGCCTGTGACTATATGACGTCACGGGATGCAGCTTGAGTAGTGCAGTGAGACGAGCTGCCTCGCTCTCAGTCGACGCATAGACATAGACATCCAGGCAGTGACACGGCAGGCTGGGCTCCATCTCCCATTACCACAGTCTGACAATATATCGTTACCATCCAACAAGTGTGTCTACCTTCAACCAAGTACTATATGAAGTACTATATGAAGTACTATATGAAGTACTATATGAAGCACTATATGAAGTACTATATGAAGTACTATATGAAGCACTATATGAAGTACTATATGAAGTACTATATGAAGTACTATATGAAGTACTATATGAAGCACTATATGAAGTACTATATGAAGCACTATATGAAGTACTATATGAAGTACTATATGAGGTACTATATGAAGTACTATATGAAGTACTATATGAAGCACTATATGAAGTACTACATGAAGCACTATATGAAGTACTATATGAAGTACTATATGAAGCACTATATGAAGTACTATATGAAGTACTATATGAAGCACTATATGAAGTGTGATAATAATAAAAAAAAAATAATATGAGGTACTATATGAAGTACTATATGAAGTACTATATGAAGCACTATATGAAGTACTATATGAAGCACTATATGAAGTACTATATGAAGCACTATATGAAGTACTATATGAAGTACTATATGAAGTACTATATGAAGTACTATATGAAGTACTATATGAAGTACTATATGAAGTACTATATGAGGTACTATATGAAGTTCTATATGACAAGGCACTGTTCTTAACAATGCCCTTTAGGAAAAGGGTTTTAATGCAGAAAATATTCTACACTGATTCAAACAATATTAGTTTCAAAATGATTCCAATGTACAATATTACAACTCAGGAATCGTAATAATACGATTGAAAACAAACCACGGAACAGGCGGGGTTGAACCCATGGCGAGTGAGTTTTACGACTCATTCGCCATGAGTTTAAACTCCACCCGTTCCGTGGTTTGCTTACATAATTATAGATAATACACGTTGCTTAACTTACCCTTTCAGGTGCCTCCAAGTTTTCTTTATTTCTTTATCTCTCTCTTTCCATCGTCATCATCATCAAAGGTCTTTTTATCCGGTATTAGTGTGACTTCATCTATACTGTTTGGTGAAAATAGGGTCGTTCCAGTAATCCGATACATCATCACATTCTATACTAATGAAAGATAAATCATCCGCTTAAAATAACGAGATGCTTAATTGGCTTCGCTCTTCTCTAATGTTGGTGATGTGGAGAGGCAACGGTCCCTTGTTGCGCTCGTTATCATGAGTGATGAGACGAAGCTGAAGAAGAAAGTAATTTGAATCATTAATACCTCGTGTTTGTCTCTGTTGATTTTGGTCGTGTCAAGGACTTCACGGGGTCTCTCTCTCTCTCTCTCTCCCTCTTTCTCTGTTTTACACAGTTTTACACTGTTAGGTTTACTGGTTCCTAACATTATTTACAAGCTAAGAGCTGTTACCTATATCAGCTCACCTGAAAGTGTTTTTATTGTTAAGAGACATACAGACAGGGAACATGATGAAGCTGGAGCCATCTGTGGGCCAGCATTTTCATTTCATCAAATGACTTTATCTCGTTGACATCATAATGTTGTACGAATGTGTTTCATACTCGAGTCATCCTGGGGATAAATGATCTCGGATGAAGTGATGTTCTGGAGAAGGGTACAGCCAGAGTGAAGTTGCTGCTTTCTGCCCGTCTTGTGGTATAGAAGCTCGCTTCACACTGTCCTCGAAGTGGATTCAAGTGTGGTACTTTGACAATATTGACCTTGTACATAACAGTATGGCTCTCTCTCTTTCTCTGTCTCTGTCTCTGTCTGTCTGTCTGTCTGTCTCTCTCTCTCTCTCTCTCTCTCTCTCTCTCTCTCTCTCTCTCTCTCTCTCTCTCTCTCTCTCTCTCTCTCTCTCTCTCTCTCTCTCTCTCTCACCTAAACATCTCCTTCCATTCACCCCAAATTAATTCACCCTCTTAAAAATTTATTCTTCTATTCTTTCCACATAAACTAGTTCAACAATCATTTTTCTTCTCCTGAACTAAATATTTCATTCCACTGCCTTTTTTCTAAGTTCCTAGTTATTTTTTCCCCTGAATAATACTCCCACTAGTCATTGATCTCAGGGAGAAGATTACCCGATGATATGAGGATATAGGCTTGCTCTCCTTTCTGACCCATTCTTGTATCAGATCTGATTCCTTAGCATTTCCGAGGAGCTGCATGTTCCCTACGGTTTAATGCTTCGCCATGAATGTAATATTACATATTCCTTTGTGCATTGACAAGCAGCTTTCCTTCCACAGATTCCTAGATACAACTTTTTTTAGACCCTAAGAGGTATGACAAGAATAGGGAGGGAACGAATTGCGTTAGAGAGATTAGTGATAAAGGTTGTAGGTAGACAAAGAGGTAAGAAAGCGACGCACGAGAAAGTTTTAACACCACTATTTGCACACCACTACTAACACACCACCAACAATGCACTATTACCAGTATTTCCCCATCAGCAAAACTCCACCAACACATAACCAACATCACACCATCACCAACACACCATCACTAATGTACCACCAAAAATACATTTCCTTAGACTGTAAGAATCTTTTAACACAGTACCACATAAGAGTTAGAGGAGCAGGCAGGAACAGCAGGAAAAACACTGCAATGAATTAAGGAACCTGTTAGGAAGAAAACGAATGATGGTCTGTAACGAGGTGTCGGAGTGGGAGCATGTTGAGTGAGGTTTCACAAGGGTTAGTCCTAGGGCCGGTGCTGTTTCTTGTATACGTGAATGACATGACAGAAGGGATAGAGTCAGATGTGTCCCTGTTCGCAGACGACGTGAAGCTAATAAGGGAGATTCAAGCGGGCTACAAACAGGAAAGGCTACAAAGGGATCTGGACAAGCTTCAAGCCTGGTCCGACAAATGGCTCCTAAAGTTTAACCCTCTAAGTTCAAAATTATGAAGCTTTGGGAAGGACAGCAAAGACCATAGACGGAATACAAGCTCGGGGATCTGAGGCTGCAAACCTCACTCTAGGAGAATGATATTGGGGCGAGGATCATACCGAGTACATCCCTTGAGGGGCGCATGAAACAAATAACTGCAGCAGAGTATGCGCTTGTGGCAAAACGAGGAATAGCATTTCGACATCTAAGTAAGGAGTGTTTCACAGTACTGTATACCGTAAACGTCAGGCCCATATTTGATTACGCAGCTCCGTTATAGAACCCACACCTGGTCAAACACGTCAAGTAGAGAGAGTGTTGAGGTTTGAAACAAAAACAGTCCCAGGGCTAAGGAGTGTGTCCCACTAAGAAAAGTTAAGGGATACTTCCAGATGATACTGGAAGAAAGGAGAAGAAGAAAGAGAGAGGAATTGACAAAGTGAACAGGAGCAGAATGTTTCGGAGATCAGATATAGTTACAATAGGGCACAACTAGAAGTTGAAAACTCAGATGAGTCATAGCCTTGTTAGGAAGAATTTCTTATGCCTTAAGGTTGTCAGGAATTGGAACAATCTTGAGAGTGAAGTAGTGGAGGTAGGATCCATACATAGCTTTAAGAAGAGTACGATAAGTCTTTTGGAGCCGGGAGATAGTGGACCTGCGAAGAGGCGAGCCAGAGCTGTGACTCTACTTACATATAAGTGAGTATATATAGGTGAGTACACCACCACCACTCACCACCACCAACTCACCACCATCAACACATCACTACCAACACACCACCACCAACACACCACCACTGCAACCACATATAGGTGAGTACACCACCATTAACATACCAGCACACCACCACCACCAATACACAACCACCATCACAAGAAGACCAACACACCACCACAAACACAACACTACGAACAAAACACCATCAGCATACCACCACCAACACACCTCCACCAGCATACAAACACCAGTACATCACCAACACACCACCATTAACACACAACCACCAACACATAACCATCACAATAAGACCAACACACCACAGCTAACACATCACCATTAACACACCACCAACAACACACCACCACCACCAGTACACCACCAACACACCACCACCAACACACCACCAACAACACACCACCAACAACACACCAACGCTCCCAGACCTCATAAAAATATATCAAATAAGAATCCAGACACCACTTCATACATATATAAAGTGGACATCAGGGCCGCCCACAAGGATATTACACTGGAGACGGAGTGTCGCAGTCAACCTCTTCCCTCTGGCCTACACGCTAGTTCCTTAAGTCTTAGACCTAACTGCCAGTAGTTCGTTGGATCCAGGACCTCAGTCTGAGTATATACATACATATATATATATATATATATATATATATACATATATATATATATATATATATATATATATATATATATATATATATATATATATATATATATATATATATATATATATATATATATATATATATATATATATATATATATATATATGCAGCTAGATATACACTGTGTGATTGGCAGACCTCGGTGTATATACACTATGTGATTGGTAGACCTCGGTGTATATACACTATGTGATTGGCAGACCTCGGTGTATATACACTGTGATTGGCAGACCTCAGTGTATATACACTATGTGATTGGCAGACCTCAGTGTATATACACTATGTGATTTGTAGACGTCGGTGTAAATACACTATGTGATTGACAGACCTTGGTGTATATACACTATGTGATTGGCAGACCTCAGTGTATATACACTATGTGATTGGTAGACCTCGGTGTATATACACTATGTGATTGGCAGACCTCGGTTTATATACGCTGTGATTGGCAGACCACAGTGTATATACACTATGTGATTGGCAGACCACAGTGTATATACACTATGTGATTGGCAGACCTCAGTGCATATACACTATGTGATTAGCAGACCTCGGTGTATATACACTATGTGATTGGCAGACCTCAGTGTATATACACTGTGATTGGCAGACCTCAGTGTATATACACTGTGATTGGCAGACCTCAGTGTATATACACTGTGATTGGAAGACCTCGGTGTATATACACTGTGATTGACAGACCTCAGTGTATATACACTGTGATTGGCAGACCTCAGTGTATATACACTGTGATTGGCAGACCTCAGTGTATATACATCTCTTCTTATGAACTCAAGTTCATAAGAAGAGGCGTATATTCCAATAAACAAAAGACCGGCTGAGAATAGACTTCATTCTCGTCTTGGTATATACACAATGTATGGTATATCCCTCTCGTTGTATATACACATGATCCAGTGGTTAGTTAGATAACAGAAGCACAGATTAGCCTAGGCCGCTAGGCTGTCAAAATGAAAGATTTTGGAGCAACAGTGGTCTAAATAACTGTGGCGAAACAATAGACTGTTGAACAACTGCGCGTCGAAGCAATTGTACGTTACAACAATAGACTGTTAGAACAAAAGATTTCTGAACGTATGAGTGTTTAGGGAATGGGTTCCGAAAAATTGTCTGCCAAGCAATAGATATTTCAAACAATAGACTATCAAAAGAAAGGACTATCATAATTATACACTGTTCGTACAGGTAATAAACTGTGGAAACAATAGACTGTATTAATAATAGACTGTTGAACTAACAGACTGTGACAACAATAAACTATAAAAATAATAAACAATAAAATTAATAAACAATAGACTCTGTAAATAACAGACTGTCACCGCAACCGACAGTCGAAACAATAGACTTTGCGCACGGTAGACCGTGAAAACAATAGACACTAATAATAATGAACTGTGAAAATAATAGAACGGCGAAAACAATAGGTAGTGGAAACAAATAAATCGTAGAAACAAAAGTTTGTCGATATTAAAGACTGTTGAAACAATATACTGTGAAAATAAAAGACTGTTAGCAAACAATAGTTAATAACAAAAATACCCGTAAACGAACTGACTTTGGAAGGATTGGTTATCAAAGCAATAGAAAGTCAACACTACATAGACTGTCGAAACAAAAGACTGTCGACACCAGAATGTGGAAACAATAGACCGGAAACAAAATGAGTTTAGCACTTGACATAAATTATTTTTTATCTTATCTTCAGACTGAGTAATTTGAGTGAACAGTTCCTCCAGGATTTTCTAGGTGAAATATGGAAAAAACAAGAGACCGTGAAAAAAAAAACCTGTGAATACAATAGACTGAAAAAAAAACTGTGAAAACAATAGACTGTGAAAAAAGGCTTTGAAAAACAATAGACTGAAACAAAAACTGTGAAAACAATAGACTGTGATAACAATAGACTATGCGAAAGGTTGTGAAAACAATAGACTGTGGAAACAATATTGTGAAAAAGGCTGTGGAAACAACTGACTATGGAAACAATATAATGCAAACAATAGTCTGTGGAACAAAAGACTGTAGAAAAAATAGACTGTGGATAAAAGCTGTGGTAACATCAGTCTGTGAAGAAAGACTGTGTAAACAATAGACTGTGAAGAAAAAGGCTGCGGAAACAATAGACTGCGAAAGAAGTTCTGTTGAAAAATAGACTGAAAAGAATAGACTGTGGAAAAAATACACTGGAAACATTAGACTGTGTAAACAATAGGCTGTGGAAACCATAGTCTCTGGAAAAAATAGTTTCTGGAAAACGTAGTCTGAAACAATAGATAATGGAATAAAGTTGTGAAAACAATAGATTGCGGAAGCAATAGACTGAAAACATAGGCTGTGGAAAGAATGGTCTGTGGAAACAACAGACTGAAAACAATAGAGAGGAAAAAATAAACTGTGGAATCAATAGACTGAAAACAGTAGACTGTGGAAAAAACACTGTGGAAATAGACAATGGAAACATTAGACTGTAGAAGCAATAAACTGTGGGAACAATAGCCTATAGGAAGAATTGACAGTGGAAAAATAACCAATAGAAACAATAGATTATGACAATAACATATTGTGGAAGCAAAAGACTATTTCAACAGACTGTGAAAACAAAAGACTGTTTGAAAATAGGGTGATGTATCAGCCAGTGCAAACAATTTGCTGTGGAAACAATAGTCAGTGGAAACAACAGACCGTGGAAATAACTGACTGTGGACACAGTAGATTGTGAAAAACAATAGACATTGGCACAGCTGACTGTGGGAAACAACAGATTGCAGAAACACTAAGCTGCCCAAACAATAATCTGCGAAACAATAGACAGTAAAAACAAATGAATGTGAAACAATAGATGGTGAAGCAATGAATTTGATAGAAATAAAACGCAGAAAAAGCAGGATGATGGCTCAGTCGTCTGTCTAAACAACAGTGAACTGATAGTACAGTGAACTGATAGTACAGTGAACTGATAGTACAGTGAACTGATAGTACAGTGAACTGATAGTACAGTGAACTGATAGTATAGTTAACTGATAGTACAGTGAACTGATAGTATAGTGAACTGATAGAACAGTGAACTTGTAGAACAGTGAACTTGTAGAACAATGAACTGATAGATAAGTGAACTGATAGAACAGTGAACTGATAGAACATTGAACTGATAGAACAGTGAACTTGTAGAACAGTGAACTTGTAGAACAGTGAACTTGTAGAACAGTGAACTGATAGACAAGTGAACTGATAGAACAGTGAACTGATAGAACATTGAACTGATAGAACAGTGAACTTGTAGAACAGTGAACTGATAAAACACCGAACTGATAGAACAGTGAACTGATAGAACAGTGAACTTGTGGAACAGTGAACTGATAGAACAGTGAACTGATGGAACAGTGACAAAACAGTGAACTGATCGAACAGTGAGCTAACAAATCAGTAAACTGACTGAACAGTGAATTGACAGAACAGTGAACTGACAAAATAGTGAGCAGCTGAAGCAGAGAGCTGTCATGACAGTGGCAGTAGAAATAACAGATTGTAGTGTCTGATGAGAGGAAGGTCTAACCATCCCATCCTTACCAAACTTAATCCAACCCAACCCATACTCACCCAATATTACCTAACATAGCTCAACTTAACGTAATCTAACCCAGGCTAACACAAATAATCCCAACTTAAATACTGAATGCAGGAAAACTGGCTAGAACAAATGCGTAAACGTCCAGTGTTTGAGCTGACCTAATTACTTGCCAGTCCTGAGGCGGTTCCTGTTCCTCATATTATGTTTGTGATTCAGAAAACTCACAAGTACATAAATGAAATACAATGGTACTCCAGGAGCATCACTAAATATTATTTTTTAATCCTTATTAGTTGAGCCCATTCACTTGAATAAAGGCAATAGCCATAAAAGCATCAATAAAAATAATAATAAGAATAGCAGCTTCTAAATTATTATTATTACTATATTTAACAATGTTTTTATAGTTAATGTTTTTATTCAAGGGAATAGGATTAACTCATAAGGATTAAGAAGATGAATAATAAACATGTGCAACACCTAGAGTACATATGTATGTAATTCATCTACCAGGAAGGTCAAGAAGCTCCTCAGGAATGGCAAGTAAACAGATCATCTCAAACTCTGGTTCTTCAAATATTTTCTTAAGGCAGTATTTCTACATTCCGTTCATAAATGTTACCTTACTCACACTGTAGTAAATTTTCTTTTTGAATTTAGTAATTAATAATAAGAAGGGATTACTATACCATTGCTCCAGGCATTCTGTCGCCTTGTGTAACACGTATGGCTTACGAAGGAAGTTTTTTTTTCATTTCTCCATATATTTGAAATGAAATAATATAAGAGTATAAATTTTTCATTTATATTAATATAAAAATTAATAATTTTGTACCAAAAGTACCTTAGAAAAGTTAGCTAACCTTATTATAACAAGCGCAATTTAATTTAGCCTAATCTAACTGAATATATTTTACTTAAGTTTACAATAATTTAATAATAAACAAACACAATGAAATATATATTTCTCGTTAGGTTCAGAATGATTTTTACGATATTATTGCATACACAGATTTTCGCTTGCCTTATTCAGCAATAAGAGCATTGCTATTTAAGCCAAAATCACAAGTTATATATATATATATATATATATATATATATATATATATATATATATATATATATATATATATATATATATATATATGTAGGAATTCGCGAGAGCATGCGAAATATACACAAGCACTGATCTCTGGCTGAAGGAGACTCGAACCTACGAACCTTAGGACAAGGTACACATAATTTGTCCAGTGTGTGTAGATTGGTAAAGCACTGCATACCTTGTCCTAAGGTTCGTAGGTTCGAGTCTCCTTCAGCCAGAGATCAGTGTTTATATATATATATATATATATATATATATATATATATATATATATATATATATATATATATTATATATATATATATATATATATATATATATATATATATATATATATATATATATATATAATATATATATAATATATATATATATATATATATATATATATATATATATATTATATGCAGACAGCCTGTACTGTCTGCACAGACAGCCTATGCTGTCTGCCAGCTTAGTTCATATTTCGCGCCACTCAGTGTTGCCCTCTGTAGCCAGGCCTCTCGGTGGGCACGCCAGCCTGTCTGGCCTTGCCACGCTCTCACTCACAGCGGCCTAGCAGGACGACACAAGTACTCCCAGCTCTCTCTCGTGGGATGGCCCTGCCCGGGCCATGGGCACAACCACACAAGCCTGTGTACCCACCACGACTTAAAAATAAAGAAAGAAGCCTCCGAAGACGTGTTATTAACCACCTGCTACCAGAACCCCAAATAATCCTTTTCGTTATATATGTGTGTGTGTGTGTGTGTGCGTATGTGTGTGTGTATGTGTGTGTGTATGTGTGTGTGTGTGTGTGTAGATACACACAATTCATTGTAAAGTCCTTCTTTTAGTTCCCTTGAAGAAAAAGCAGTAACAACCATGTGAAGAAGATTCATAAACTAGACGTACAGAAACGCAAAGTAAGATAAAATATAAACACGGAATACACAGTTCTCCTTGTGCTGAGAGTCTGAGCAAGGTTACATTACTTAACAAGGGAACACACGTGCAAGTTGAACACACACTTGGAGGAGAGACTTGATGCAGGCACAGTATTCTCTAAATTTTGCTTTTGTGTCTGAATTGTGATTAACAGTAGTGGTGTCACTGGAGATCTGAAGATAAAGCACATTCCTATATTCTTTCCAGCCAGTTTATACTATTCCAGCCAGTTTATACTATCATAATATCAGAGTATTTTCCTTGTGCTACATGCATTCCTGAGTGATCACAGTCCGTGATCATTGATTCTTCTAGGGTGTCCCTGGCTTTTGATGTGTTACCAAAAATGAAGCGATTGTGTTCAACTGCTACGTATTTTTCAAGGTAACTAATTTTTCCATATTGCTATCAAAGACAAAAATCTTTACCAAATTTAAAGAATAAAAAAGACGCAATACCGTGACTGGAACAATGCACGAATAACCAGTGTATAGACTGAAACTAATGACGATGTTTCGGTCTGAATTGGAGCATTAAGTAGTCATTAACTGTGTGGCTGATTAAATACGCAAGTCGGATCGATATGTCGTCATTAGATCCAGTCTTCTACGTGCGGGTTGTCTGTGTATTTTACCAAATTTAATAATAATAATAATAATAAAGATCAATTTTAAAAACGTGTTGAACTAATTTTATGCAACAATCAAGAACATAGTATTGTATTACAAATATAGGTTGCAGTTCAAGGTTTGTTGCACTTGGCCATAATCAGAATCAATAATATAGGGAGCAACCGCGTAAAAGAAGGGCGAAGCACACACAGTAGTTTTTCGTTACTCGTATATTTCTTAACAACTATATACAATATCTACATAGTCAAGTTGGCAATATTACGATAAGACAGCAAAGTGTCACTCAAAGCAAGAGTGGATTGAACCAGCATAAGCAAGGGTCTGCCAGTCAACTAGGCAGGCATGATCAACATCACCTGGTACGTGGAACTCTCACCTAATTGGTGGATTGAACTGCACAATTAATACATAAGTGGGGCCCCACAATTGCTATACTCTGAAATGCTAGTTCGCTGATCGAGAGCGCATACCAATGAGTGTGTGATGAAAGTTGAATATTGTAAATTACAGGATGCACACCACACCCTCACCCCAAGAGCATCCCTCAAATAGGTAGCATGCCACAATGGCCTGTCCGGCACTCGAACCCGGGACCTCCTGTAACAGGTCAACAAGCCTTGAATTGCTGTCTGTGCTTGTCATAAATGGGATATATAATTACTTGAAGTGATACATTTTATGGTCTATTTTATAATGTTCTTTTATATATTATTGTTTGAAAATAGCATTTTGTACATTGCCAGTAAAAAAAACATTTATTTCTACTTACGTGATTGTTTTATATTTAGCATACTCAGATTATTATAAAAATTATTAAACAATTTTCCTTGTTCGCTGTCACAAAGATTTTTCTGCTTATCATTTCCAGCAGAGAAACAAATAACGAAAAATGAACCAAATTCAGTAATTTAGGAGATATGTCTTATTTCTTGATTTTGAGGATGACATACTCAGACTGCCACTGTAATTACATGTTTTTATTTTACATACAAAGTTTATGTTAAGTAACCTGGTCACTCAATATTACTCATAAATTTTCACTGACGTTTTCCCAGGCCCAGTTTACAGAAACGCGGCCATTGTTTGTGTGTCTGGCTGTTTTTTTCTCTCTTTTTGCCTGGTTCTGCAGTATGGAGGAAGTTCTACAGCCTGTCTAAGGACAGGCGAAAGTGTGGTAGTCAATGGTCATATGGCGGGCTACATTCATTAGTAGTGACTACTGGTGTCCCTGTGCTAGACTCAGAGGTCTGAGTGTCATTGCTGGAGGCTACAGTAACAGTGACTACTGGTGTCCCCGTGTTGGAGTCAGTGGTCTGAGTGTCATTGCTGGAGGCTATAGTAACAGTGACTACTGGTGTCCCCGTGTTGGACTCAGTGGTCTGAGTGTCATTGCTGGAGGCTACAGTAACAGTGACTACTGGTGTCCCTGTGCAGGACTCAGTGGTCTGAGTGTCATTGCTGGAGGCTACAGTAACAGTGACTACTGGTGTCCCTGTGCAGGACTCAGTGGTCTGAGTGTCATTGCTGGAGGCTACAGTAACAGTGACTACTGGTGTCCCTGTGCTGGACTCAGAGGTCTGAGTGTCATTACTGGAGGCTACAGTAACAGTGACTACTGGTGTCTCTGTGCAGGACTCAGTGGTCTGAGAGTCAATACTGGAGGCTACAGTAACAGTGACTACTGGTGTCCCTGTGCAGGACTCAGTGGTCTGAGTGTCACTGCTGGAGGCTACAGTAGCAGTGACTACTGTTGTCCCCGTGCTGGACTCAGTGGTCTGAGTATAAGATTCCACGCTTGTATGGAGGTTTTCTCGTGCTTTCCAAAGAAATCAAAGGTTTCCAGGGGGCGGGGGCAAGGGTTTCCCAGGAGGGCGTGAGTTTCCAGTGGGGTAAGGGTTTCCAAGGGAACGAGAGTCTGTTCTTCCACAGCCCCAATGTTAAAGTCTCCGTCCTTATGAATGTGTATTAGACTGATAAAGTCTACGGTACAGGCGATACTTTTTTTAACTATAGATATGGTTCTTTTCATATCACAGAGTCCTGATGCAAGGGTGTGGGGTAAATTTTTTTACTGCCCTTCTATCCATCCTCCTCCCAGCCTCAGCAGACACCAATCCACTCACGATATCACCGTACACCCAGATATTAGACTTGCATATGTGCTGCAAAACATTCTCTATGATTCTTTATTCATGCTTCTGAAGATTTTTCTTATGCTCGCCAGCCTTGCATATACCATCCACGTTATTTATTCAAATGTGCTGAATAGGACAGCTTTTCCAGAATGCTTATTCCTCAAATCTTTCTCCTTAGCTGATGTATTGAATTACTAAGACTTGATTCTCTCAGCTATTTTCCACGGAGATTCCTTGATACTGGTGAAGGAACTGTGATCTTAGGAATTGGAAATACCCTCCCCTTCATATTTATCTCTTTTCTATGAATATTATAATTGAATAGTCAGGAAGAAGGGTGAGAAGCAAGCGAGTGCAGCTCAAAATAGCAGGATGCTTTGCAGTAGCAGTTCCCAGTTCCTCGAGTACGAGGACCTCTTGTTGAGCCTCATTTGTTTTTTGTAGACACCCCCCCCCAAATGCTAATAATTAATTGAGAAAAATTAAGTGTGAAAATTAGGCTCGGCGGATCCTGTGGAATTCCACATCAACCCTCAGTGGTCCGCGACCCACAGGTTGAGAACCACTGCTGTAGACGCATGAATCATCATAGTATCTTCATTTTACTGCAACACTTCTTTGACGTGGTACTCAGTGTCACGTTCCCACTATATCTGTTTTTTAATTAAATTTTCTTTTTTTTACAGGATTGTTTAATTTAGGTTAGTTTGGGTTAGTTTACGCTACATAAACCTATAAAATTATGAACTTATAAGAGACATAAGCACTAAATGCATATATTAATCTATATGTATATATTAATCTATAAAACACGCAAATAATAAAAAAGACCTTATTTCTGGCAACTACGCTGCCCTGAAAAAAAAACTGGTAGTGTCTAAATCCTCAGTCATATGATCTGTGGTTGTGAGAGTTGACTCGGGCCAATGATCAAGGAAGAGTCGATCATATTTGTTTCTCTGACCGGGAGCTGTAGTCAGAGCTCTGGGTTACAAGATTTTCATCCCTTCATCTCTGCTCCAAGACTTGGAAAACCTTTATATATGAGCCTGTTGTTTCGATCCATTTAAAGCCTCTGACAAGACAGTGATGGAGTGAATGATGAAAATTTTTCTTTTTCGGGCCGATGCGTTAATAAAATAAATAAAAATAAAATATTAGAGTGAAATGTAATCTATAAATACAAGTTTGTTCGGCAAATTCGTTTCAACACTTGTTGGGAAATCTTGTTTTTCAATAGTGAGAGGCTGTTTATAGTGGAGGTGGACGGGAGGCGGTCTCCACCACTCCGCCTCAATGGACGTCTCCGCCAGCGCTGGCTATTTTGAATGTGAATAGCCTCCGTGTTTGTCACTGGATGACGTGATGGTCCAGTAAATCAGTGGGTTTGTGGTGTCCTCATCTTTACTACAGATTTCTTGCAAATACTGCATGATACACCTGCAGTCTTGTCTTGTCATGGGAAGGTTGAGTGCTAGTAGGATGACACAAGGGCCATAAGAAGCAAATTGAAAAACAAACGCATTTTTCAGGTATGCATCTGTATTGACTTTTCCTATATAGGAGGCTTTTTCATTCAACTGATTTGACCAAAGAAATCTGTTTTGGAAGAGAAACGTGCGAATGAAAATCCGTATGTGCAAAAGTGGGCCTATTTTTTTTCTCTTTGTGGCTTTGCGTCATTTGTCTCGAAGTTGAGTTACACAAAGACGCTCTAATTTTTCTTTGTATAGATCTTTCTATTTGTTCTTCAGCTGCACTTGATTTTGTCTGTAATACAAGATTTACATGATATCCATCACTTTCCTATCATCTTTGCTTCCCATTCATTTTCACCATCTTCTCGTAGGTTACGTTGGCCAGAGCAAGGCTTTACTAGACAACGTTTCGCTCATCTTTGAGCAAAAGGTTATCTAATAAAAGACTTGCAATTCTCTAAGTTATCTTTTCAAGAATAACACACACTTGCTACGGTACACTTCAGACTACGTTTTAGTCCATCTAAGACCATTATTACTTCGGACATAATAATGATCCAGGATGGGCTGAAACGTAGTAAGTGAGCTTATTTGTGAATTCTTCAGGCCACCCTCTTTTTTATTAATGAATGTCTCTATAGAGCTACCGCTAAATTTTTAACTAATATATTAAAATCGATCACCTTTAGTCACACATTCATGAACATTCAGTGTATGAGAGTGGTTCTCCAAGGTGCCTCACTTAATGCTGGTAATGTTCTCTTGATCCGAGAAATTTAAGCAATTCTCCACATCCCAGAATTAAACATGATTACATGACAATTTCCAGATGTATAACCCCTTATGGCTATAATAATAATAATAATAATAATAATAATAATAATAATAATAATAATAATAAATGTAAAGTACGAGAAACGTACCCAGATTGCGCCCTCCACGTTCAGAAAGGCAAATAATGTTAAAAAATCACACTTGTAATTTCAAGTTCTGCAGCAACAAGTGTGACAAATACAAGAATAGCACTTGTTTTTGATGATAATTAAAATGATCCACAAGAACACAGTTATGTAAACAACTCTAGTATCATTCACTAGCTGTTTATCACAAGGCTTTCCTCGAATGTTATTCCCAGTTGTGAAGTAGAACGATGGAAAACATTACTATTCGTTTGAAGTGAGGCGGTGAAATGCGTTAATTCTCTTCACCGATGTTGTGGATGACTCATATATAGACATATGTCGTGCCGAATAGGCAGAACTTGCGATCTTGGCTTAAATAGCAACGCTCATCTTGCCATATAGGACAAGTGAAAATTTGTATGTGCAATAATTTCGCCAAAATCATTCTGAACCTAACGAAAAAATTATATTTCACTGTGTTTGTTTAGTATTAAATTACTGTAAACAAATCTAAAATATATTTAGTTGGGTTAGGCTAAAATAAATTGCGCTTGTTATAATAAGGTTAGGTAAGTTTTCTAAGTTCCTTTTGGTGCAAAATTATAAATTTTTACATCAACATTAATGAAAAAGTATATCTTTAAACGTATAAGAATTTTTTTTAGAAAGGACTTAATTTTAAATGAGTTCTT